>NC_091589.1:22446818-22461818 GCF_042767895.1 Penaeus vannamei
TGTTGCCCATTATTCATCGCAAGCACGGCGCCAAGATCGGAGTTTCCCCCACTCTTCTATTGGCGACATAACTCTACGGACATCGCTCGCCACGTTCGAATTACCAACGTTGTAAATGTGGGAAGAGAAGCACCGTCGCTGAAGTGGAGCGCTTTTACCGACGCCAGAAGAATGAAGACTTTGCTTGCTCTATTTTCTATTCCTTTTACAGTCTCTCTTTCTTGCTGTACTTTTACTCTCTCTTTCTATGTATATATATATATATATATATATATATATATATATATATATATATATATATATATATATATATATATATATATATATATATATATATCCATATGTATATATATATTTATACATGTTTATTCTAAATATATATATATGGATATATATATACATATATATATATATATATATATATATATATATATATATATATATATATATACATATATATATAAAACATAAAAATGCATGTTTATTTTAAATATATATATAGACACACAGACACACACACACACACACAGACACACACACACACACACACACACAAACACACACACACACACACACACACACACACACACACACACACACACACACACACACACACACACACACACACACACACAGACACACACACTCACACACACACACACACACACACACACACAAACACAGACACACACACCCACACACAAACACACACACACACACACACACACACACGCACACACACACACACATACATATACACAAGCACACACACAGACATACGCACACACACACACACAAACACACACACGCATATACATACACACACACACACACACACGTACACACACACACACACACACACACACACACACACACACACACACACACACACACACACACACACACACACACACACACACACACACACACACACACATATATATATATATATATATATATATATATATATATATATATATATATATATATATATATATATATATGCATATGTATATATTCAAAGCAAGTACATACATACATATCTATCTATCTATCTATATAGACACATAAACATATATATGTATATATATATATATATATATATATATATATATATATATATATATATATATATATATATATATATATATATATATATATATATATATATATATATATATATATATGTGTGTGTGTGTATATCTATTTAGGTATATATGTATATATATACATATATGCATATAAATATTTATGAATATAAATGTATATATATATATATATATATATATATATATATATATATATATATATATATATATATATATATATATATACACATATATATACACACACATCTCTCCTCCTCTTGTTTCTCTCCCTCCCTCTTCCCTCCCACTTTCTCTCTCTCCCTCCCTCCTCCCTCCCGCACTCTCTCTCTCCTTTCTCCCTCTTCCTTTGATCTCTCTCTCTATCCATCCGTCTATCTTACCTTTTCCCCTTCTATCTCCCTCTCTCTGTATATTCCTTTTATCGTTTCAACTGTAGCATTCTACTTTTCTATTCCCTCAAATGGGAAGTCTGATGTTGAAGAAAAGCCATTTAACATGACCATAATCGAGGGAAGCGAAAATGGGACATATTGATAGACAAAGAGAAGCAGAAGAAGTAAGAAGAAAGGAAGGAAGCAGAAGAAATAAGACAAAGGTAGAAATATGATGATCAAACTCGGGTGTTTTATCTCACATCAAATAAACTAGGGCATGTTTTACGACATCCGAAGAAGAGAACTGCTTGTCTTCTTAAGAAAACGCATTGCTGTTTTACATATTTTTGTTCTTTGAATCTTCTTGTTTCTTGTATTCATATTATCTCTGCCTCTTCATATTTTCTATTTTCGTCATCTCTTCCCGTGTTTATTTCACTCCCCGTCATCTTCCTTCTTCTTTTCTCTCTCTCTTGTTCTGTCCGTCCCTCCCTCTTATTCTCTCTCAATTTCTCATCATCGTCCCTCTTCTCTCTTATTCTCTCTCTCTTTCCTGTTTTCTCTGTCTCAATCTCTCTTCTCTCTCTCCCCTCCTCTTCTCTTGCTCTCTCTCTTGTCATCTTTAATCCCCCTGAAGCTCCTCCGGTCTGCTTCTCTCTCTCTCTCTCTCTCTCTCTCTCTCTCTCTCTCTCTCTCTCTCTCTCTCTCTCTCTCTCTCTCTCTCTCTCTCTCTCTCTCTCTCTCTCTCTCTCTCTGTGCTTCATGTCACCCCTTTCTCGTCCTTCATGGAAAGAAAATGAACGCAAAGGAAGCGAATGATTGAAAGAGAAGCGAATGGAACGAAAGACGGAGGAAAGAGGTCACAGAGAATAAAAGAAGAAGAAAAAAAGTGTAATAGCATGTATAGAATAAGATATAAAGCAAACAACAGAAACATAAAAGTGAGTATATACAACTAAACTCTTTCTATTCATACTCTCCGATTTATTCATATATTATGAGAATATGTGATGATCATGAAATATAATAATAAAAGTGTCGACAAAAAAGCGAAAATATAATTCTCATGCGTCATATCACCAATGCTTATCTTTATCTTAGTTGATTAAACTTTATGATCAACTTAAATAATAAAACTTTGCCAATCAGCGCAAATGAATATATGAATGGATAATTAGATTCATAAATACAGTACAGTGAAATAAATAATGCTCATATCAATTTATTCATCTAGTATCAGTATTTTTCTTGTTTAAATAATCATCGAAGACTGTAATTTCATTATTTTATAAAATTTTGATCTATACTAATTTTCTGATTTAACTGTTTTTTGTAATGCCATCATCATCACTGCTTTTATAACATGTAGGGTATCAGTACAATCATTATTCTTATTATTATCAGTTATAATTTTCTTTTTGTTGTTATTGGTGTTATTTTTATCATGACTATTAGCAATATATATTTTTTGTTATTTTCATATCATCACCATTATCATAATCATTATCAGTCTTCTTCTTATTATTATTATTATTAATATCATCATTATTATAGTTATTGCTGGTATCAATATTATCTTTATTATTATTATCATTACTTTCATTATTATTGCTGTCATTGTTGTTTTTGCTATAATTATTGTTATCATAAACAACATCATTACTATTATTAGTACTGTTATCATTACTGTAATATTACCACTTTCCTCTTATTCTTTTGCTATGATAAAGATCATGATCAGAAAATAATAACAACAAAATAATGGTGACGATATTCATTATCGTACAATTATCATCACTACGATCAGTATATCAACGATCATTTTTGTTGTTAACATTCCTATCTCACTCATTTTTTTAACATGTTGATTAACGTTATCATTATAATATTTTTTAGTGTTATATTCGGAGCTGGAAAAGACATGTGGACAGGTAATACAGGATGTAAATAAAGAAACAGATAATGACCATGATGATTTGTCGTCAAAGGCAGGAAATGTATATTAGTTTAGTCTTTTGTTTATCATTCACATTTGATTCATGGGCATAGCATTATATAATAGTATTACATCGGATATTTAGGCTATAACATTATCACGATCTGCAATATGCCCTTTAAGAGAACAGCTTGGGCGTGGAAAGGCATTATTACATTTGATATGATCTGATACTACATTCCAAATTTAAGATACAACACAAGCATACTTTCCAAGACATCGGATATTATGAAATAGTTGCACAGTTCACCATACCTCATGCTTTGTTGAAAATAGGCGTGTCGTCCCCGTAGAGTTTAGCAAAGTTAATTTTCCGAGCCAGGTGATGCATGGCAACAGTACTTTTATGTATTTGGAAATTAATGCATAGTCATAGCGGTTTTAAGTATCTGACAATTGCATCGATTATCCAGAAAAGTAAATTCTCCTTATACGAAGTCGTAAAATTTAGATGGCATATCTGATATCAAAACATATTGAAAATATAACCATCCTATCAATCAGCGGTGGACTGTCGCACACATTTCAGTTACTGTCTCCGCTCTTCATAATATATACATACGCCATTTGCAGATGAAATGCGATGTTTTGAGACCCAGTGACAGAGACTCCAGTGGTCATTGCTTGAAATATGATGGCATGAATAGATAATTAGATGTATTTGCAACTGACCTAACACACACGCACACAAACACACACATACACACATAGATACACACATAGATACACACACACATACACACATAGATACACACACACACACATACACACATAGATACACACACACACACATACACACATAGATACACACACACACACATACACACAATCCCACATACACACAAACAAACAAAATAAACATATCTTCTATAGACATTCCGATTCTTCGACGTCCTTAAATATTAGCATACTAACAAAAATAAAAAAATAAATAGATTGAAGTAAAGAAAACACGAAGACAAGACGATATTCTAAACACAAAAAAACATTTCATACTAACTAACAAAGGCTCTGCAGGGCGTGTTCGGTCAGTCCCACTTGTCCGAATACTCAGAATTCTGTTTCCTGACCAACGTCGCCACATCTTGCTCCTCCTGCCTCTTGCACTTTCCTGTGGCAGCTTCAGTAAGCATTAGCACACATACAGTGGAGTTGCCATTATGATCCTTAAAAGGCTAAACTGTCACGTTTCATTATCATTATCATTGCTATCATTATTCTCATCAGTTATTATTACCAGTAGTAATAGTAGTAGTAGTAGTAGTTGTAGTAGTAGTAGTAGTAGTAGTAGTAGTAGTCGGAGATAGTAGTAGTAGTAGCAGTAGTAGAAGTAGTTGTAGTTTTAATAGTAGTAGTAGTAGTAGTAGTAATAGTAGTAGTGACAATAATGGTAATAATAGTAGAAACAGCAGTAGCAATAGAAAGTCATGGCTTCCAAAAAAAATTCAGACACTCAGAACCACCTGGACGCTGCCATAGGCTCCCCAGAATTCGGTTAAGTATGCCAAACATAAAACATGCCCTGGTGAAAGAGCCAAACTAGTCAGGCAGTGATACCAACGCCCCAGGGAGCCTATACAGCTTTCGCCCTTGGATTCGAACTTCAGTGAACCTTCCTGATGAGAATAGTCCCAGGCACCGTGCCAAAGGTTCAACCGCTTGAGCATGCAATTTGAAACATATCCACCCCAATTTCACGTCCATGAAAGAACCAGAAAGGAAAACCATACTAGAAGGGTCAATATTACAAACCCTGAGAAATTAGCACAGCTAATAACAAAGTTCTCTTACACAAATATCGCCTCTGAAAGCTTGCAATGTCCTCAAACTGTTGCACGCGAAACTGACTTTCACAGACATGAAGTAACCAAATAAACGCCATCAAAAGAGAGCCAAGAAGACAAAAGGAGCAACTAAGTGTGATTATGGCTCATCTACGGGCCGCATTTTAAAGCTCTACCGCCAGCGCTGGCGTTGTCGCACGAGTGTCGCTGGACTAGTTTCGTACTTTAGAAACCTAGCGTCGATCGCCCCGAACTGGCATTGTATTATTGGACTCTGGGTGGCGGTGGGACGCTAGAAAAGTGTGTCTTTGACGAAGGCATTCGACAGTTTTCTTCTTTACTTTTTTTTTTTAACTTTTTCTTTATATTCAACGAATATCTATCTGTTTCATAATAAGTACAACGGCACAGAAAATGTTGATATTTGTATGATTATTCAGACTTTACTGCATAGATTGGAATATATCCCTACACTTCTCACCTCACTTAGATCCCCTTATTTCACCGTAATTTCTTAATAATTTATTGAACATGAATCAAAAGCATTCTGCACAGTCTTTAATACGCACTACATGGTATAAAAGAACTATATGTGCAAATAACAAATATTTCGCATTTTGCTAGTCTGGGCATGGCCGAAATATTACCTAGCATATGACATGTATTGTATGCATGGCGTGTGTACACACACACACACACACACACACACATATACACCTCTCTCTCTCTCTCTCTCTCTCTCTCTCTCTCTCTCTCTCTCTCTCTCTCTCTCTCTCTCTCTCTCTCTCTCTCTCTCTCTCTATATATATATATATATATATATATATATATATATATATATATATATATATATATATATACATTGAAATTAGCAGATAGGGTTGAATGCTCTCAGGAGTTTGTCAATATATGTATCGAGGAAATATTACTGTAATATGCAAGCACTTTCCAACTACGGGTCTGCTTCCTGACAGCAGAAGCATGCAAATAATGTAAAAACTCCTTTTCCTGGTGTAACAGAAAAATTGGTATTATAGAGACACAGTGTACATGTGGTCCTATTCTGGAAGTATAATATATGGTGCTTGTCCATGACCTCTGTAAAACAGATTTTGACAAATATTGACCTGCACGGAATTAGAGTACTCTCAGTACATAGGATATTTGCTTGAAAACTCTGTATATGTTACGCCCTCATATTCCATTTGTAATGCAAGCAACCCTACTCCTATTCGAGGTTCTGAACCAAGATATTCTACAATTCATTCAAGAATCGCGAATTTAATTGAGACGGCATTTGATATGTGTCAGAGAGGATTAGTTTGTGACAGTTTTCGCATAAACATGATTATTCAATTATGGGTTATTATTCCTACAAATGAACGTAAATAGTAATACTGTTAAAATGGAAATAACAATGAGAGGGAAATAAATGGTGAAATTGGCAGGTGAGAAAGAATAAGGGGAAAACAGACATTTTAAATACTGTATGTGTATATGCCTGCTTGTATATGTTAGATTATGGATGTATGTGACAGTGTTAAGGTGTAAGTGCATGTGAGTGAATGATTGTTGTGGTTAGTCAACAATACTTCTATTTTTTGATACAGTTAGTAATAATGATAGTGATGATGAAAATCATGTTAATGATGAAAATTATGTTAATGATGAAAATTATGTTAATGATGATGAAAATTATGTTAATGATGATGAAAATTATGTTAATGATGATGAAAATTATGTTAATGATGATGATTGATTAATAGGATTTTGATGATGATGGTGATGATAATGATGGTGGCAGTGATGATAGTAGTGATTATCATGATAATAGAAATACCGATAATGGTAGTTATTAAAATAATGCAAATGACAATAATGATTATGATAATAATGATAATAGTTATACTGATAATGATAATTGCAATGATTTGTTATAATACAAAGGATAATAGTAATGATGATAATAACAGTGATAATAATAATGAGAATGGTAATAATAACAACATTAATGAAAGTAACAGTAATAATGATAATGATAACAACAAATATAATTTTAATAATAACAATGACAAAAATTGTGATAATGACGATAATATCATTAATAATTATAATAAGGATAATGATAGTAATAACTATAATAATAATAATAAAAGAAATAAATGATAATAATGATAGCAAGTATCATAATAAAAATAATTTTGATAATGATAACAATGATAATAATAATAATAATAACAATAATAACAGAGACAAAAGTAATGATAAAGATAATAATAATAATGATGAAAATGATAATGATGATAAACTAAAATACAAAAAACAACAAACAGTAATGATGTTGTCGGGAATTTGATCAATGAAAAACATTTACATAATCCTAACACATACACTAAGAGATGAAACTGGATCTCCATTACGTTAATAAACAAAAGCTCTTAAAAAAAACTTAAACAGACCTATTCAAGTTTATAATAAGCAGAAGGTTTATAACAAAGTAGAAGGTTCTTAGAATGAAACAGTTATGGCTTCATTATTAATATGCGCTTGTTTCAAACCTTTCATGGCGTCATAATATCATTTAACATTTTTGTTAGACAATATATCATATTCATATTATAAATACCTATTCATACACACACACGCATATATATATATATATATATATATATATATATATATATATATATATATATATATATATATATATATATATATATATATAGATATATATGTATATTATATATATATATATATATATGTATACTATATATATATATATATATATATATATATATATATATGTATATTATATATATATATATGTATATTACATATATATATGTATATTATATATATATATATATATATATATAAATAATATATATATATATATATATATATATATATATATATATATATATATATATATATATATATATATATATATATATATATATATATATATATATATATATAATTGCCACACCCGACTGGTACGTTCGGGAACGAGAGTATGGTGTAGGAGAGGATGCGGTGTCAGGAGATTGTAGATAGGAGCGACAGCAGTGTGTGTGTGTGTGTGTGTGTGTGAAGTGTAGTTGTGCAACTTAGGCCGGAGTGAGGTAAGCGTGGCTAGAACCCCGAGGAGAGGCGTGTGCAGATGCTTCATCTATTCCCTTGGGTTTTCGATTGTTTGCTCTTTAAGACTTGAAACTGAAAATGTTTAGATCTTCAGCAGTCTTGCGGGACCAAGACTGGAAGACTGCGGGTGGAAGACTACTGCAGTCCACCGGAGCCTCAGAGCTGCACTCGCTCTCAGACGGACTTCTCTTACCAGGATGAGGTCCTCCGCGTCAAAGCCTGACGAGGTCATCCGTGTCAAAGCCTGAGGAGGTCATCCGCGTCAAAGCCTGACGAGGTCATCCGCGTCAAAGCCTGAGGAGGTCATCCGCGTCAAAGCCTGACGAGGTCATCCGCGTCAAAGCCTGACGAGGTCATCCGCGTCAAAGCCTGACGAGGTCATCCGCGTCAAAGCCTGACGAGGTCATCCGCGTCAAAGCCTGACGAGGTCATCCGCGTCAAAGCCTGAGGAGGTCATCCGCGTCAAAGCCTGAGGAGGTCATCCGCGTCAAAGCCTGAGGAGGTCATCCGCGTCAAAGCCTGACGAGGTCATCCGCGTCAAAGCCTGACGAGGTCATCCGCGTCAAAGCCTGAGGAGGTCATCCGCGTCAAAGCCTGAGGAGGTCATCCGCGTCAAAGCCTGACGAGGTCATCCGCGTCAAAGCCTGACGAGGTCATCCGCGTCAAAGCCTGAGGAGGTCATCCGCGTCAAAGCCTGAGGAGGTCATCCGCGTCAAAGCCTGACGAGGTCATCCGCGTCAAAGCCTGACGAGGTCATCCGCGTCAAAGCCTGAGGAGGTCATCCGCGTCAAAGCCTGAGGAGGTCATCCGCGTCAAAGCCTGACGAGGTCATCCGCGTCAAAGCCTGACGAGGTCATCCGCGTCAAAGCCTGACGAGGTCATCCGCGTCAAAGCCTGAGGAGGTCATCCGCGTCAAAGCCTGACGAGGTCATCCGCGTCAAAGCCTGACGAGGTCATCCGCGTCAAAGCCTGACGAGGTCATCCGCGTCAAAGCCTGAGGAGGTCATCCGCGTCAAAGCCTGACGAGGTCATCCGCGTCAAAGCCTGACGAGGTCATCCGCGTCAAAGCCTGACGAGGTCATCCGCGTCAAAGTCTGACGAGGTCATCCACGTCAAAGCCTGCATGATCTCGCGCCTGCCTATCTCCGGAGTCTCTTTCAACCTGAACTGCAGTTTCTCGGGCGTCCTTGCGCCTCACACGCAACGCCCTCGCGGCATCTTCATAATTCGCGAGGTTCCCTGGGAAGTAACAGTCTCTGCCTGTAAGTAGGTAAAAGGGCTTTTGGTTGATGATCATTCCAGTCGTTAGGATACTGATCCAAGAGTGTTGCCAACGAATCTTTTATGACACGATTACTGCGCTCAGTCATATCGTTAGCCTGAGGATGATAAGCTGTTACATACATCGTTTTAACCTGCAATATCATTCACATTTCTAAACAATGCATTTAAAAATTCTGCCCCATTATCTCTTAATAATGCACTGGAACCCAAAAAGAGTAACAGACTCCCTCACGAAAGCATCTGCCACCGTCTCTGCATTCTTGGAATGAAGAGGAACCACCTGTAAATAGCGAGTGAAACGATCAAAAAATTACAGGCGCGTATCGATGCCCACTCGCAGAACTCGGCATGTCCATCAGATCAGCCGAGACCCTATCGAACGGCTGTGACCTCGGGCATCGAGGCTAAGGGAGCATGATGGCTGACCTCTTTCCTTCTCTGACACTCGACAAGAACCAACATACCGCCTCACCTCTGCAAGCATCTGTGGGAGGTAGAGGCGATCTCACAGTCTGCAATACGTCCTGAATATGCTAGGATGTGCAGCTGACCTATCATTATGCACGAGCTGAAGACCTGCATCTCTTAAATACCTGGGGATGACTAATTGTTGAAGCACCCGCTCGGGAAGGATTAGAACATGATGCAGCAATCCATCCCTTAAATCAAATTCCTCAAGAGGGAGTGGAAATCTCCGTCTTGGCACACGTATTTCCTCTAAATACTCACGCAACTCCTGCCATAATGGATCCCTACGCTGCGCTTCTGCAATTTTTTGAGAGCTCAGTTCCTCAACAATAACATCAACTTAACGACTTAACAAATCCGGAACATGGTGTGATGCTCCTGGCTTATATTTCAGTTCATAATCATAAAAAATAATCCATGGCTCCACCTTGTCATTCTGACCGACTTAGTCGTCCTCCGAAAAAAACATGAAGTGGACGAGGGTCCGTGAAAATCTACTTCAACGGTCCAGTATGCGGACCTGGCATTCAGGGCTGTGAACCATTGCGTGCCCGCAAGCTCATCTATCGTCTGATCGAGGTGCGGCATCGGATACGCACCTGCCGTAGCAACACGATTTAATCCCCTGTAATCTACGCCAAGGTGTACTCCCCCGCCTTTCTTTTTGACCAAGACGACCGGAGACATGGGTAACATGGGCGGCTCATTTACATCGCCTCTCAACATTTTTGCACACTCGTCACGCATTGTATCGGGAGCGCCTTCCGGCAGCCTCCTCTGTCGCGTTTCGTTGGCTGACTATCCGCCGTGGGAATCGCATGGCGGATGAAGGGGCGTCTTCGTCAAAGAGGACCGCGTATCTATCACATCAAGCAACTGAGCTCGTCCGACTGGATGATTTAAGTCTGGCTTAGGGATAAAGGAATAATTACCCGAAGGCGTTTGAAGTGTACACACGTCCATACTCGTACATGGAAAGATCTGAAAGCCCTGCTCGTCATACCCGAAATCTGATATCCCATACTTGGTATCAAAATCATCCATAAACTCACTCAAGACGGCATCTGGCTCTTTATGTTGAAGCGAATCACGAGTTTGAGTAAGGCAACCTTCAATACCCACTTGACCAAGATCGCTTTCTCTGTAAACCTCCTGCAATTGTTTACAATCTAAATCGCCTAAAGCATGACCCTCTATTTTTTTAATACCTCATTTACAGCTTCAGGCTTAGCAATGGGCGTCTTCTGTAGCGTCCTTAACTCTTAATACCGCATTTAGTTTAATCCTAATCCACCGTGTCCGTACCGAAGACGACACTCTCCGCTGCCAGACGGCGCGACAATATTGTTCAGTAAAAACTGTCGTACTCACTGTCGTATCACCACCGTTATCATGTAAACATGTCGGAGAGAAGAGAAATGTCGCGCGTGAAATTCGCTCTTTTGGATTTCACATTCTATTTTTCTTTCTTTTTGTAGTCATGTTTTTTGGTAATCGTATTTAAGAAACTATTTAAGACATCTCTTAGGTTTCAAAATCTCTATATATTTAATGTGTATTTCATGAAACTGAGACTCTTACTAATGTTTTCATAATGCTAATTATCTAATGCCCTTTTTATCTCCACTGCTTTGCCTCCTCATTGTTTAAAGTGTTCTGTAAATAATAATATAAACTTCTCAGATGCTTCTGAAGACCACCTTTTCCTTCCCTTCATCTCAGACGTACCTACATGATTGAAGACAAGGCATTAAAAAAATATTCATATTATTAATCAATTCATTATTCCTCCCAATGTTCCCAAAATCGAAAACTAAGACTAGCATCAAAGTAAGAAAGTTCGTACCTCTATTTTCTGTACACATTTCTTCAAGATTATCCGTTTCAAATATGATTTGTTTGGAATCTTAAGTTAATGGACTGTCTTTTTAAATTTCTATCAATTCTTATGATGTTACTGGTCTGTGATATAGTGATGGTTCTGCCTCTGCTGTTGATGTGAAGATCCTGGTCTCGTATTTCTGGGCGTGTGGGAATAGGTTTTCCCAAATCTAAAGGGTGGGAGCTGAGGTATGTTGTCTTTTTATTGCTGAACAATCTGTGGTATTTTGAAACATTTCTGTGCAATGTTCTCTTCACACATAACTGTTGCATGTTGTGTAGGGTAGCGTTTGGAGCAAGTCATGCACTCATACCTGTAAATAAGCAACAAAATCATCCAAAAGATATCTATTCAACATTCACCCTTCATGTCCCTACGCATATGATATAGAAGACAGTATTAAAGATATTACCTAAAGATTTGCAGTCCGATATAAAATTTATTTGGATAAATAAACTTTGCAATTTGCATTCAGATACTGCATTGTTAAAAAAAAATTCTGACAATTGATATTCATTTATCATAGATTGGAGAAAAGGTGATTGGTATAGAAAGTTTTAGTCAGTCACTCAAGATGCGGTTTGATCTTCACATGATAATTACGAAGTACAAGTAGGCTTACTGATAAGGGAAACGATTATTTATGAAATATTCTATTTCTTCATGATAACGATCTTGTATCTATAGTAGTAAAATGGGTAACGAAACTGCTCTAGCAACTATAAAATCAATCTTTATTTCAATGACACTCAAATACAAAAATGACATTCACCAATTAATATCCATCGCGATTTCCTCGGACAGGAGGTCCATAGAAAAATACACTTGTTAATTTTGTTGTAAAGTAGTTGATAAAAATTCAGTACATAATTCGTCTTTAAAACACTGGCTCACATTTGATTTAAAACGTCAACTTGTGTGACTCTGACCATATAATTTTTGTTTCACTGGAAATATGAGTTCCGTGCCCGTAGCCTCTGAACTTCAAAGATTCCTCGTAGGATTATATTGGTTTTTATACTCATTACCATAAGTTATTTCCTTTATCAGAATATTTGATAATTTGTGTAAATATATACAATGGAAATTCTAAGACGATCGATGTTATTGCCGAAAATAACTGAATGGCAACCCATGAAGTTCATGACGGACACGTGACGTAACAGTACATGATTGGTGGGATTAACGTGCCCCTTCTGCGCATGTGCAGGATTAAAAAATGAGCTTAATATTAAAACCTGGTCTAGAGGTGCATTACAAGAGATCTGGATTAAACTTAAATACTGGATTAACTTTTATGGCACGTACAGAAGACGCCCAATGTACGTCCTTTGTAGAAAAAATGACTGGCTCGCGAAGGTCATTTACAACCCGAACCGGCGTGCTACCGTCTATCACCTGTACAACACTACGCGGAATTAGTACCATTGCAGTCTTCCCTGCAACCCGAACAACCGATGATAGGGAAGTCCCGCGAAGCCACTCCCGTAATGAACATTCAAGATTGTTCCCGTAATTCCCGTAATGAACATGCAAGACACACGATTGTTCGGGCACAATAGACCGGCGTGATACCTTCTGCGAGCGCACCTGAACAGTTATCCCCGAGAGACCTAACGTGGGACAATCTGTGAACGTCATTCGGACTCTGACACCATTCAACACCATGCAATTGCGGGCAGGTGAATGATACGCAACCATGCGCAAATTAAGTCTCCTCATCCACTCCATTCCGATTAAAATATCTCCCGGGAAGTACACTGTGTCATTTATATTTATTTACTTCATTTTTTTATTTATATTAATTTATATTTATTTACTTATTTTTTTATTTATATTTATTTATTTTTATTTACTTTATATTTATTTAATTTATTTATAAATTTATATTTATTTATTTACTCTGCGTACATTTTACCTCGTCACTCAGAACAAAAGAAAGATTTTCCTTCCTGTCGTCTTAAAGGAATGGCCCTGTACTGTTTTCCCGGCTGAGACCCTTGCAAACTGCAACGCGGGTCTTGCAGAGTGCAACTTATGGACAGGATAGCTGCTTAAAAAAGTGGTAGCTAGCTTGTATTGCAGCATGACCCACCCATCACAACCCTGAAGCCCTTTAACCAGTGAGTATCAAACAATAAATTACTTTGTTTGAAAAGTATCTTTAGATCATAATTATATTTATATTTTTCATTCTTTCCCCTGCCAGTGTAATCAATTTTTTTATCAGTTTTATCCCACCGTGTTCAAGAAACATGTCCATTCTTCTTTTTAAAACCCATAAAACCAAATAAAACAAAATAAAAAGTAAAAGACCTAAAGCCAAGGATAACACGAAACCAAAAACACAGGCTGTATATTCTCAAAATTCACAATACAAATAACACATCCTAACTGGTCTCGTACAAAGGATGGAAATATACTTATATCTCTCTCTTGTAGATAAAGCGGAGAAAACAAGCAACACTCGTCGGACGAGCCAACGACTCAAGAGAGAGTTTGGCGCCAAGAAAATAAAAGAGACTTTTACTTAATTGATTAAAAGGAATAAAAATAAAATTGAAGGCCGATAAAAGATAGCTAAAATAAATAAAGCATAAAAATATGATGATAGAAAAAAAAACATGGACGCAAACTGCAGCTGGCTGGGACCGATGACCACAGGTGCTGCTGCTGCCTAGAAAGGGGTGACTCGCCTAGTCTGGACTCTCGCTTAGTGGGGGTTCCTCACGTCCACTACTCTCTATCTCTCTCTCTTCTTCTCTCTTTCTATCTCTCTGTCTCTTTTTCTCCCTCTGTCTCTCTCTCTCTCTTTCTCTCTCTCTCTCTCTCTCTTTCTCGCGCTTCTAAGCGATCTAAGGGAAGGCTGAATCCCCCTTTTTGAGTTTAGCTTCTGTTTCAGTTTTATTTCGTTACGCATTAAGGTTACCTCAGAGCCCGTGTCCATAAAACAATTTCA
>NC_091589.1:22476818-22481818 GCF_042767895.1 Penaeus vannamei
GCAATTGATGGTCTTATCTGCTTATTCGTTTCCTGCGGGTGTCTTCCTTCGTTAGCAAAATTAAAGAAAATTTGTATTGACGAATCGTAAGGAAACTTTAAGAATGGATTGGCTACGACCCTGGGACCACGTAATTAGATTTAGGTGGTTAAAAGAATCTTAGATCCAGTTAAAAGCTTTATCTCCAGTCTAGTTTATCAGAGAAAATATCTGCTTAGAATTGAATTTTCTTTATAAAAATGTGATTGATATATATTTTGAAACGGTATAGAATTGTCCTTTCTAGCTTTAGTTAGAGTAATTTTCTTATATAAGAGGAAGTAGTTTGCTGAAACATTTAAAAGCTTCAGTTATCATACTAATGATATACTTGTGCTATCAAACGCTACTTTATACGAAGAAACAAAATAGAGATAGCATGCAGTACAATTCTAGTTGTGGCATGTACAGAAAAGATTTGTACAGTCAGTGCATAACCTTATGGGACTGAAGAGCATTGCAAAAAATCTTCAAAAAGGCGCTGAAAGGTAACCCGGATGGAACGTTTCAATCCTCAGCTTCGGCTATGGCTTCCGCTTACATGATTCTCTTATTTGTTTCGAAATGGTAATAACTGTATGAACTTCGTAAGCTTATTAGTGTATTATTTAATAAAAATTCTTCTGCAATATCATCAATTCAACTTTTGGAGAATGACTTACTAAAAAAATTGATAGGATTTGAGGATGAGAACTCGGAGGCAGGATTCAAAACTGAACTTGTGAAGAAAATATTTGTATCTGATGAAGCTTATAGTTTAGAAGATTAATAATAACGATAAAAAATATGAAGTTGCTAATTGAATGTTAGGGTAAAACGGAAGAACGAGCTTTGAAAAGATTCCCTTCCGATTTATTAAAAAAAATGCTCTACTACCTTACATTCACCATTCTTGAAAAATTATCATTTGATTATTATCTTTTATCAATAATTACTAAATGTTTTGTTATTTAACATTAGTTAACATTTGATTATTCATCAGCTATTAACATTTAATGAAATATCTGCTTTCGAATTTCTACAATCTACCTCTTAAGAAATTACTAACAACTTTTACAAACTTTTACTCTCTTATCATCATATATGTAGATATTTAACTACCTGATTTATTAAATATGAAATCAGTTATCGATTTAACTAAGCGGCAACATGGTTACCTCTATATACTAACTAATTTTAACTACTAACTGAGAATATTTTGCTTACTAATAAATCAAATATTAAAATAAATATTTATTTAACCCTATGACTATTTAATTATCACCTGTAAACAATTATCGAATTCTAAACTATATTATCTTTTTATTATTTATTTCCAATTTTCGATTGAGACAAAAACGCTGAGATGACAAGAAGGGAAATGAAAAAGGAAAAGAAAGAGAGAAAGAAAGAGAGAAGGAGCAGGCGAGAGAGTAATTTTGATAATCTATTTATATACATATACACTATCAAAGAACGCTTGACCTTTTGATTACTTAATGCATATTTTGGTGGTATGTTTATTCCTCAGAAAGCGCTCCACGTTTTCCATTTGATGACGTCATAATTGCGGCCATTTTGGATCTGACTTTATCGTTCTCAAATATTCAAACATCAAAAACCGCTAAGAATTATCAACAAATAAACTTCTCATAAATTGACCGAAATAGCTCGAACTCGTAAAATTTCGGTTCATACGGCGTAGGTTATTTATCATACAGCAAACAGACGCTAAAGAGATTTCTTGTTTTGTTTTGTTTTCAAAATGTTTGTATTTGTTTTTCTCTCTTTTTCTAATATCTATCTGTCTATCTATATCTATCTATCTGTCTATATCTATATCTATCTATCTGTCTATCTATCTATCTATCTGTCTATCTATCTATCTATCTATCTATCTATCTATCTATCTATCTACCTATCAATCAATCAATCTATATGATTAAGACACCTGTCACAAGTGAATATGTACAATGGCCACATATATAAGGCCCGGGTGAAGCTAGCCATCGCCGCATATGTGGTCGCATTGTACCTGACGAAATATATGAATACGCTGTACAGTATACAGTGACGTGTGTAAAAAACGCTGTACCTCGGCAAATTCGTGAAGACTTACAACATAAGTCTCCCTCCCTCCTCCCCTCTCTCTCTCTCTCCTCCCCCTCCCACATTACCACTCCTCTCCCCCTTCCTCTACCTTCCCCTCCCCTCCCCTCCCCTCTTCCCCTCCACCCCCACCCGCCCCTCACCCCCAACAACATGGCGTCTCGAACCATTAGGAACGATGTAAATAGTTATACATTACACATACAAGAAACACTATACTTCACCCAAATGTGAGAATATGCAATGCGCGGATGTATATGAATTATACCTCATGCAGATATTTCTATACATGTTAACATATGCGTTAACATACATCAGTAACTCGCAGCCTTTAACCAGGAGTCTACAGAAATCTATCTATCCATCTATCTTTCTTTCTATCTATCTATCTATGTATCTATCTATGTATCTATCTGTCTATCTATCTATCTGTTTATCTATCTATCTATCTATCTATCTGTCTGTCTGTCTGTCTATCTATCTATAATGATGGACGGGGAGGGAAGGCGGCAAATAAATAGAGAAAAAAATGCAAAGCGCGAGTTAAATGTATGCCAAAGACAAGAAACGACATCGTTATGAAAGTAAAAAAAAAAAAAAAAAAAGAGAGAGAGAAAAAAAAAAGAGAGACCACGAAAGCAATTTGATAAACGAACAAAACGATAAAGAAAAGAACATTTGATAAGACACAAGACAGGAAGTCACGATTGGATATGGGATTAATGAACGGATATTTCGCGCGGCCAAGAGCGCTTTGATGAGGAAATGACAAGGGCGGCGTGGCGTGAGGAGGAGGGAGAGAGAGGAGGAGAGTGAGGAGGAGAGAGAAGTGGGAGGAGGAGAGTGAGGAGGAGAGTGAAGTGAGAGGAGCAGAGTGAGGAGGAGAGTGAAGTGAGAGGAGGAGAGTGAGGAGGAGAGAGTGAAGTAAGAGGAGGAGAGTGAGGAGGAGAGAGAAGTGAGAGGAGGACAGTGGGGAGGAGAGAGAAGTGAGAGGAGGAGAGTGAGTAGAATGAAGTGAGTGAGAACTAATAGGAGAGTAAAGTGAGAGGAGGAGAGTGAGGAGAGTGAAGTGAGTGAGGAAGAAGGTGATGAGTGTAAGGGAGATGAAAGTGAGGAGTGGTTAGGGCGCAGACAGCGTAGTTGAGAGTCAAGAGGGCGAGGGTGGTTGACAGGTGATGAAACTAAGGGTGATGAGAGTGAAGGGTTTGTGTGGAGGGTTCGTTTGGCTGAGGGTGAGGAGAGATGAGGATGAGGGTGAGGAGAGATAAGGATGAGGGTGAGAAGAGATAATGATAAAGGTGAGGAGAGCGTGTGGGGGTGAGGATAAGCATGAGGAGGAGAGCGTGGATGGTGAAGACAAGGAACCGAGAACAAGAGTGATGAGGCTGAGTGTGAGAGGGAGGTGTTGGTGTTGCAGAAAGTGACGGAAGTGAGGGAAGCGAGGGCGAAGACCCTAAATCTGAGGGCAATGGGAAAGAGGGCAAAGACGGCGAAGGTGAGGAAATACGAGTGTGACGAGAGCAAGCGCGGGCGAGAGTGACGAGAGCGAGAGCCGAAAGATCGCGCCGGAACCCCTCAAGACAAGCCGAACCACCGGCTTCCCTCTTGAGCGACAGGGGGACACGACAGCCTCGAAGAATGCACTTGGTGAACGTTCCAATGGAGGAATGCAGGTTTCATCGGCGCGGAGGACGAAAGAAGCCGAAAGAGGCTGCGAAAGGGCTTTTAGGGACAGGAAGCCTCGAAGCCCCAGACTCATTCCGTCTTGAAGTGGGAGGGGTGCGTGCTGGGAGGGCGGAGAGGGGGGGGGGGTTGGAGAGGGGGTGGAGGGTTTACTTGGAAGGGGTTTAGTGGGGTTCGATAGGGAGGTTTATGGGGAAGGAGGGAGGATGGGGGGGGGGAAGACGTCGGGTAAGAAGGAGGGATAGGAGGTTTTACAGCGAGGGAGGGAGGGAGGGTGTTTGGGGATAAGAAAAGGTTGAGGAGGAGGGACAGGGAGGAGGGAGTTACAAGGAGGAAGGGCAGATGAAGTGGGGGGGGAGGGGGCTTTCAGAAGGTCGAGGGGCGGGGCGGGGTGGGAAGGAGGAGGAGGAGGAGGAGGAGGAGGAGGACTCGAGAGCGCCCAGGAATCCAGGAGGGCCGCCGGGGTCGCCATGTCAGAGTGTAAAATATCCGGACCATTCTTAAAATGCCGCTGAGGCGCGAAGGAGGAATACAGAAGGGGCGGCCAGAGGGGAAGGATTTTCTCTCGGCAACGGCGGAAGAGGGGAGGCGCCAACCCCCCCCCCCCCCCCCCCCACACACACACACACACCAGGAGAAAAATCGATATGAATATTTTTCGAAAGAGAAACTCGAGGTGAACTTGATCAAGAATGAAACTGCCCAAAAATGGATGAACACCTTTTCTGTAACAATATGAATATACAGAAAAATAGATAAACATAATGTATAAGTATATAAATCAAATGAGTAAGAATATAGGAAGCCCATACGCAATGCCAAAAAACAAACAAACAATAAAACAAACAAAACAAACACAAAAAACAAACTCACAAACAAACAGCGCAACTTTCCCTCAGGAGATAACCCAGGATTCATCGCGTGAAATCCCACGAATCCCAGAAGACAAAGGGGATTAAGCCAATCGGAAAGCACGAGAAATTACCCACGGATTTATGGGGGCGAGGATGGGCCGTCTATGGACCTTGGGGAAGCCTCTGGAGGGGAGGGAACCCGGACATGACAACTCATCTCTCCTTAACGTCATATCAGTAGGGGGGGGGGTTAGGAAGAACACCCGTCGAAGGAGATGACATCCCGCTGACCCTGTGAGTCTGCGAGGGAATAGGGGGGGGGGGGTAGGAAGGACA
>NC_091589.1:22489318-22496818 GCF_042767895.1 Penaeus vannamei
ATCAAATTGAATAAAATCTGTCTGGGTGTGACATGAGTATTGGCAGACTGAAATAAATGATATATAAATCATATTTTTTTCATTTTAAGCGCTTGTTTCTTATGACAAAATCATCACTTGGATATCAATAACGAATTAACCACAACAGTCTCTACATTAAATTTTCAAATAATTTTCAGTTGCAAAGTCAAAGCTGATTTGCCGTTTGTAATATACGAAGAATATTTGCCGAAGTGTTTCCTAGAGAAAAATGAACTAAATCATACCTCCCCCGAATATAATTATTGAGGTTTTATACATTAGTTCCTTTGTATTCTATTTGTAGCAAGAGAGAAGAGACCCCCCCCCCCTACACCCACGAAATATAAAGATCAAGATTGTTGACGAGAAGAGCTATTTTGGTCGGGCGAATAAAGTTGGCGATCCGCAGAAAAGAATTCGTGAAAGAAAATACGCTTCTTTGTGCTTGGGGTGACGAGGCACAAAAGTGGCGTGGCCTTTTTATTGATCTATTTATTATTATTTATTTTTGAAGGGCGAGGGTTAAGACAGGCGCCGCATGAAGCTTACGGCTCACAAACACACACACACCCACGCAAGCACACGCCAAAGTAAACGCACACACACCCAAGCAAGCACACACTCAAATAAACACACATACGCAAATACACACACACATACACACACACACACGCAAACACACACTCAAATAAACACACATATACATACACCCACGCAAGCACACACTCAAATAAACACACACACACAAACACACACACACACACACAAACGCACACACATGCAGCATTTTTGTCTCCTAATCCACACCTGCTTTAATTACCAGACAGAAAGCCAGAAAGCCAAGCACAGTCTAAGATACCTGAGCGGCGCTTGGGGGAGCCAATCAGACCCCAGGGAAGCACATGCCGCCCCCCTGGACACGCCCCCGCCAAGCATCTACCCACAAAGGCATTAATCAATTAATAATTAACTCAATTAATAAGTCTAGTACAACACAGCGGTCTTAGTAAGATGCTTTACGTGCGGTCAAGAAGTGAAATGGACCTTTAAAAAATACCGAATTTAATTTAATTACCGAATTAAATTGATAATAAGTCTAATACAAATATTTCTAACCTAATTGCTGTGTGGGATGTTTCTTTCCCACAATCAGTTTAATTTCAAGTGTCCACTAAAATTTTGCGACAATATATAAGTGGAATTCACTTTGCCGGATTACCTATGCAATTATCAAATGCAAAAAAAAAAAAAAAGCTTTTTAAAGGTTTCAGGATTATAAGTCATTTTCATTTCAAAAATATTAATTCCCTCCAAACTCTAATGGCATGAAAGGTAATATACATTTTCATTTTTATACCAGTGAGATTACATAAAGTTTTGTTGTTGTTGTTATTTGCGATTTTCATTGGGGAAGTAATAATTATATAAACTATGAATACAAAGCATTTCGGAAAATAAAAAAAGCGAAATTGATACGAGAGAAACAAGTATAAATCATTTTAACTTTTCGTCATGGATTTGCAGTTAAAAGTGACAAACAAGAAACTTAAGAAGAAAACTTTTAAAAGGTGAATCTTATAGGAAGATCATGAAATGAGAAAATCCAAAAATATGTTGCAGATAACTACTAGAAGGGAAGGGTGAGGAGACTGTGGGTAGGGGCGTGATAGGTAGGGGAATTGTGGGTAAGTGTACTGTAGTGAATTGAGCTGTGGGTAGAAAAAAACGCAGGAAAGAGAATGTGTGGGTAAAATCGCTGTGGGTGAGAACATTGCGGGTAGATGAGCTGTGAGTAGGATTATTATAGTGAGGATCAAGATACGTAGGAACACCGTGGCTAAAATTATTGTGGGCAGCACTGGGTTCAAATCCTGCGGGTACAAGCACCGTGGACAGGAGCCTCATGGCCGCACCAGCAGACAAAGACACCTAGAGGAGAGGGGAGGCCGGGAGAGCCAGGCGTAGGGAGTGGCACAGCGGAAATCGAAGGCACTCAAGGACAGGAATGTGAGAGGCTTTACCAGGAGCAGAAGAGCAATATAGGCCGACACAAAGAGCAACAGCGTACGAGTGGCAGAGAAGCCTCGAGTCAACAGAAAGGGGGAAAGATAGATACAATACATATACGCAGAACCTGGGAAACGTTTCATACGCAACGGGGAGATAGGGAAGGCACATCCGACGTTGAGGCCCGAAAAAGGAAATCTGTTTCCGACGAAGAAAGAATCAAAGGGACTTGAAGGGAATGGAAGAAAACGAAAGAGGGAGTCTTATGGACGTTCAAGTAGCAAAGGGAACTGAGATTGAAGTAAGAAAACAAGAGGTGCTACGGGTTCAATCGACAATGGGAGGTCGCTGTGGCCATCACGGGGTCAAAGTGGTCTGATATGGTCTCAAGGAGTGGAGGGCCTGCAGTGGGTAGCATGTTAAGTGAGTTTACGTCAAGAATGAAACTCCCACTCGATAAACAATATGATGTTCTGGTGTAGGGGAAATATCGTGGGATAAACCTGTTGGAATTTGCTATATAAGGAGTTGAAAATGTTATGGAGACGAACGAAAGGTAAAGATCAATATTAGATATATTTTATATATATATATATATATATATATATATATATATATATATATATATATATGTATTATATAATATTAGATGTAGTCAATGCAGTGTTTGCAAATGAATCAAATTCTTTCTAAGAACGCTGCTTCGTCTAGTAAGAATGATAACTTTAACGAAACGACGGTTTTATATTCATTTACTTCAAAATTATTTAAGTATGGACATATTAAGGTAATAAATAACGAAATTAAGGCTGAAAGAAATAGCCAGAATCAATAACGAATAAACCTCTTGTTCGCTAAAGACGATTTGAACAAATAAACCCTTTGTTCCATTTTACACAAGGCAGAAATGGGACGATTCGAATAGGTCATAAGTGATGGATAGCGGCAATCAAGAGACGAAAGGTCCAAATAAAAAGTGGTAAAACCTTGTGCAAAAAAAGGGGACAAAAATTGGGAATCTACGATACGGAATTAAATATGAGCTAAAATTAAGAGCAGTTTTTTGAGGATTCATTGCGAAAAGTACGAAAAAGTAGAGAAGAAGAAAAAAGAAAAGAACTGTTGCAAGATTAAAGACAAATATATTATCGAACTGAAAATTGACATTCAGAAAAGAGCAAAGACAGAAAGAGAAAAATAGAAACTAAAAATATAACCGAAAAAAAGAAAAAGAAAAAAAAATGTAAGGGAAAGGAAAAGAGAGAGAGAGAAAAAAAAATACACGAAAAAAGAGATAAGAAATCAGAAACTAAGAAAAAAGAAAAAGCAAAAAAAAAAAAAAAAAAGAAAAAAAAGAAAGAAAAAAAAAAAGAAATAAGAAATGAAAATTAGAAAAAAATAAAGAATAGGAATATGAAATAAAAAGCGAAAAAAAATTAAGATAGAAGAAAAATGGAAAATAGAAAATAAAGCTTAAAAACATGAAAAAAATGAAAAAGAAAAACATTTGATAAAAAATGAGAATAATAAAAAAATAAAAAATAAATAAAAATAAAAATAAAGAATAAAAAAAGATGAAAAAGATAAAAAATGAAAACGGGAATAAAATCAAAAGGGAGAAATAGACAAAAGGAGAAAACAAAGATGAAGAGCAAGAGGAAGAGGAGCGCCGTGGATAAGATGGCAGAAGAAGATGTAAACAGAGGATGGAATTGGATAGACTGGGAGAGTGGACAGGGGGGCGGGTGAGGGAGGTAGAAATAGATCTTTTGGCGTGGGATTTTAAGGTTATTTCTTTTTCTTTCTTTCTTTCTTCTTCTTATTTTTTTTTTTTTTTTTATCATTTCATTTTGATCCAGAGGGAAAGACGAAATCTCATCGAAAGCAAAGGTAAGGAGATTCAAGGGTGGGGGTGGGGGTGGGGGTGAAGGGTTGCAGTGCCACTTAGCGAACTAACTGCGATATTTTTGTGCCCCCACCCCCCCCCCTATTTTATTTTGGTGACGTCCTTAGGTACTCTCTCTCTCTCTCTGTCACACACACACACACACACACACACACACACACAAATTCTCTCTCTCTCACTGTTTCTTCTCTCTCTCTCTCACTGTCTCTTCTTCTGTCTCTCTCTCACTGCTTCTTCTTCTGTCTCTCTCTCACTGTCTCTTCTGTCTCTCTCTCACTGTTTCTTCTTCTGTCTCCCTCTCTTCCTCTTTCTCCTTCCTCCATTCCTCTTCCTCCCCATTTTCCTTCTCCATATCATTCCAATCCCTTTTCTCGTCGTTTCATCGGCTTAAGAGTAATAGATACAATCAAATATACAAGTATCATAAATCAATCAGTATATTCTAAGCCCTTAATATACAACGGGATTTTATTTTATGTTTCGCTAATGTATGCATGTTGGAGCAGCTGTATCAATTTGCATATATGTTGTGTCGGTGGGTGGGGGTCTATGCAAATTATAAGGGAAAAATGAAAGGAAAAAAATAAATAGAATAAAAGCTTACCACTTCAAACTTTACTCTGACATGAAACCAATATTCTAATGAGGCTGTAAATGGCAAGAAATGTATTTAGTAAAGCTCTTTCTTCTCTTTTTGAATAACGATTTACGTAGGGAAGATAATCGTGAGAAAAATAGTATAGTTTTCTTCTTTTCCTTTTTTCTTTATTTTTTTCTTCTTCTTTTCCTTTTTCTTGTTTTTTTTTCTTCTGCTTCTTCTTTTCTTTTCCTTTTTCTTGTTTTTTCTTCTTCTTTTCCTTTTTCTTGTTTTTTTTCTTCTGCTTCTTCTTTTCATTTTTCTTTTTTTTTCTTCTTTTCCTTGTTTTTTCTTCTTCTTTTCCTTTTTCTTGTTTTTTTCTTCTGCTGCTTCTTTTCCTTTTTCTTGTTTTTTTTTCTTCTGCTCCTTCTTCTTTTCCTTTTTCTTGTTTTTTCTTCTTCTTTTCCTTTTTCTTGTTTCTTCTTTTTTTTTCATTTTTCTTTTTTTCTTCTTCTTTTCCTTTTCCTTGTTTTTTTCTTCTTATTCTTTTCCTTTTTCTTTTTTCTTCTTTTCCTTTTTCTTGTTTTTTTCTTCAGCTTTTCCTTTTTTTCTTCTTATTATTATTCTCCTCCTTCTTATTCTTTTCCCTTTTCTTTTTTTTCTTCTTCAAAGCGTATTTTTTCATTTAAATTCGGAATGATTTTTTTTTTGTTTTAATTGAACAATAACCGTAGAACTTCATAAGGCGTTAAACAAAACACGCATTTACAAATATTCTATCGATGACAACGATATAGACTACAGATATTTGCGTTTAAATATGCACATGCTTATATACGCCTATGGATATACTTATTCCCATACCATTTATTTACCAGAAACACCTAAGAATATATGCATTCATGGGAGAAAATACACTTGTAAGAATACACAGCCACCCACAAGCTCAGTAATGCAGGGGGGGGGGGGGGGTGCTGCGCTCATTAAAAACTTCCCATAATTTGAAACAGAAAACATCTGCTATTGTTCCCAAGGAATATGCTCGTTGTAGATTCAGTAATTCACTAAGGGAGGATCTAATGTAGATAGATTAATGTAATGGGGAGTAGATGCTGGATTTAGATGTATGTATTCATATGAACTCTGCTGTCGAGGGGATGTTGAAGGGGAAATCTTTTTTATTGGAAATATGGTGATGTCTTCAATTGAAGTTTGAGTTGTTTTGTCTGTTTTAAATGTGCGAACACAAGATGGGGAATGTTTCTCTCTCTCTCTCTCTCTCTTTCACTATCTCTCTATCTCTCTCACTCACTCACTCACTCTCTCTCTCTTTCACTATCTCTCTATCTCTCTCACTCACTCACTCTCTCTCTCTCTCTTTCACTATCTCTCTATCTCTCTCACTCACTCACTCTCTCTCTCTCTCTGTGAAAGAGGGCAAGGAACAAGGAATTTCGAGGCACTATTTCCATAACTGACACTTACACCTCAGGTATACATATAAATAATGTTAAGAGTGCAGCATCATCGTAGGGTTTCAGAAAGTGTTTACGAAGTCATAGAACAAGCCTTATTATTCACAGAGTAAATACTATACCTGCGAGTGATTGTAAATGTCTGAAAAAAATCACGATATAAACACTGATTAGTTTTTTTTTTTGTTTTTTTTTTTTGCCTTACGTGTTGATCCCTGAAAGGCCTCATTCCCTCTGTTTCTTCACAATTATGGCTTTATATATACAATACACTGAGGTGGCCGTTGGAGGCATCTTCCTGGGAGAGTTTTGTGTGGAAAACTGTTGAGAAATGGCATAAAAAGACTATGTTGCTGTCTTAATGGCATAAAAAATTATGATGTGTTAATGGCAAAATAATTATGATACGGCAATGGCACAATATGATTATAATGTTTTTATGGCTCAAAGAGACCATGTATTAATAGCATGAACAAATTAAGATGTTGTATTAATGGCATAAAATATTATGGCGTTGTCTTAATAGCATAAAAAGATATTGATATCTAAATGTCATATATATATATATATATATATATATATATATATATATATATATATATATATATATATATATTATACTATAGTACGAACATAATAACCAATTCCTTTTGGAGTGGTAGACAAAACCCTACAAATGATACAATGAACACACACACACACACAAAAAAAAAAAAAAATCCACACAAATCTCTTTTATAGCTATTACTCCGAGTCGTAAGAAGACAAGCCTCTTATAATCCACAGAGCAAGTCAGCGCTACAAACAGTGATCAGATTAAGTGAATCCACAGCGATACGAGGAACACGAGCAGGAATTAATCGAGAAATTAAAACGCGACGTGATCCCTCGACCGGATATGTTCTCTTGGTAAATGTTCTTGTTTTTTTTTTGTTCTTCTGGGGAGCGATAAGGCGAGAGAGGGAGTAAAGGGCTTGAGACAGGGATTGAGAGAGAATGAGAGAGAGAGAGAGAGAGAGAGAGAGAGAGAGAGAGAGAGAGAGAGAGAGAGAGAGAGAGAGGGAGACAGAGACAGAGAGAGAGAGATAGAGAGAGAGAGAGAGAGAGAGAGAGAGAGAGAGAGAGAGAGAGAGAGAGAGAGAGAGAGAGAAAGAGAGAGAGAGAGAGAGAGAGAGAGAGAGAGAGAGGAATTGAGAAAGAGAGAGAAATAGGGAATGAGAAAGAGAGAGAGAGAGAGAGAGAGAGAGAGAGAGAGAGAGAGAGAGAGAGAGAGAGAGAGAGAGAGAGAGAGAGAGAGAGAGAGGAATGAGAAAGCGAGAGGGGGAGAGGGAGGGAGGGAAAATCGTCATCAGACCTCTTACTGCTCCTCTCACAAAACGGAGTCAAAACCTAGACAATGGATACGACATATCAGGTGCATTTAATACCGTCTGACATAATCGACTCCTTTCAAAAATCAAGAGCCTAGGGATAAGGGGAATTTTTCTGGCACTATTAAAAGACTACCTCTGTGA
>NC_091589.1:22509318-22516818 GCF_042767895.1 Penaeus vannamei
TTCACTTAACAGTTCGTCCAAAGTAACATTACGTATCATCCTTCTACTTACCCCTTTGGAATGCTTCTGGTTAAGTAGGATTTACTAGGGATGGCACCATAATGCTCTAATGTAATAGGTTCAGTGAATGGAAAAAATCCACTTTATAATTAAAGGAAATACTTCGTATATATCTATATCTGTCCACTTATCCACTTAATTTCCGCTGAAACATATTATGTATACATGCACATACATACATATATATGCATATATATATGTATATATATATATATATATATATATATATATATATATATATATATATATATATATACATATACATATATATATGCACATATATCTTTATGTGTGTGTGTCTATGCGTATCTATATCTATCTATCTATCTATATATAATGTAGTGTTTAATGTCTACCATTTACAAGTTTTGAAAGCTTATTTTATTACATCACTTAGGCCATTGTTTTGTGATCAGCTACTATATTGAAATATCGTAAACGGGAATCGGAAATTTGAAGTAAGGAACAAATTATCATTTTGTGTGAAAGATGAACTGGTGGGTCTTCCGTAAAAAGCTTTGTAGTCGGTAGAGTGTCGTGGCTCAAGCGGCTCCCTGCAACTCCTCCTTCTTTCGTTTTTTTGTATTATTTTCTATCATTTTTATTTGTTTACCGCTTGATTTGACATGTAAGTCCAGTAAAGTTTGTTACAGAGCACACAGACACACATATATATGTATATACACATATATACATATATATATAAATATATATATATATATATATATATATATATATATATATACATATATATGATATATATATATATATATATATATATATATATATATATATATATATATATATATATATACATACATACATATGATATATATATATATATATATATATATATATATATATATATATATATATTTATATGTATATAAATATATATACGTATATATACTTATATACACATATATATACACACACACATACATGTACACATACAGTCACACACACACACATATAAATGTACACATACAGACACACACACACACACACACATATATACACATACAGACATACACACACATATATATCTATGTACACACACACACACACATGTATGCATATGTTTTTATGTATATAAAGACACATACACACTGGGAGGACCAGTTTAATCTCCGAAGCCCCCTTGGACAGCAACACCTCCTGCTTGTGAAATAGCAAAGTGTAGTCATCGGCGTGTAGCAATATTTCCATCGCAAAGGAACGAGAGAGGTCGGGAGTGCCGCTGCCACCAGGTGTGAACGGGAGAAGGTGGCTTCAGTGCAAAGAATCTAAGGGGTTTGGGTCTGAGGTTTTATTATGGAAGGTAGATTATCGCTATCATTATCATTATGAAGATAAATGTGATTATTTTTCGTTATTGTAATTATCCCTATTATATATGCATATATATTTATCTATCCATATAGACAAAATATCCAGATTATATTGTAGCAAGAACTAAAAACTGTTAGTAAAACATTTCACTAGAGGAAGAAGAGATGGAAGAATAGAACTAGAGGAAGAAGAGGAGGAAAAAGACCAAGAAGAGAAGGAGCTAGGGGAAGAAGAGGAGGAAAAAGACGAAGAAGAGAAGGAACTAGAGAAGGAACTAGAGGAAGAAGAGGAGGAAAAAGACGAAGAAGAGAAGGAACTAGAGGAAGAAGAAGAGGAAGAGGAGGAGGAAAAAGACGAAGAAGAGAAGGAACTAGAGGAAGAAGAGGAGGAAAAAGACGAAGAAGAGAAGGAACTAGAGGAAGAAGAAGAGGAAGAAGAGGAGGAAAAAGACGAAGAAGAGAAGGAACTAGAGGAAGAAGAAGAGGAAGAGGAGGACAAGGAGGAGAAGCCACGACCTCAAGGGACCTGCCTTCCCGGGTGCCAAAGGTGGAGTGGTGGCGAGTAGACCCCGTGAGTCGTCGTTTGTCTGCCGTAATCTCTCTCCCTGTCTCTTGTCTAACGAAGGTGTCCTTTTTATGCAGGCTCCGGGAGGTGTTTTGGTTCATCCGTGGCGAAGGGAGATCGCAGGGCTTGCCGCTCGAGGTGGAGATGTAGGTCAGCTTGGGTCAACCAGGCTCGGGTGTGGGAGGTGCGAATCAGCTGTTTCCTCTGGTGATGCAAACACAAGAGGACTGCGGCAGGAAGGTGTACAGCTTTTGTTTCAGCGAGCGACAGATGTGTGGAACGATGCTGTTTTTAGTACATATTTGCAAACAGAGTGTCTTTTTCTCGTTGTTCCACAGCCGGAATGACTATGGGTGTAAATATGAGTAGATAACTATACGTTTTTGTCTATCCATATATCTATATATCTATATCTATGTATCTATGTATCTATGTATCTATCTATGTATCTATGTATCTATCTATGTATCTATGTATCTATGTATCTATGTATCGTATCTATGTATCTATGTATCGTATCTATCTATCTATCTATCCATCTATCCATCTATATATCTATGTTGAATAATACACGATTGACAGAAAAGCCTGCCTCGCTTGAAAAAAATGCCCGAAAAGGAAACCATTCACAAAAGCAGTCAATCCAACAAAGGACAACCGCTTCATAATCCCTCTGGATTTACTATGAAGATGAAATCCTGGGATTCCGAAAATCACTGACTCATCTTTCAATAAAATTTCAAAAAAAGTCTCACCAAAACATTTTGATATAATTACGAACAATTTTTTTTCCCCCCTCATCGTATTCCATAGCTTCAAACCAACTTCATTCGGCCTGTCACGTGACTCTCCGAGAAGCGACATTGGCAAGTCCATATTTCATGAATGTCGTAGACTGTCTGGCTCCTTTCGATTTTCTGGGGCTATTTTTAGGCCCCGATCAGCGTAAACAGACGGATTGCTGTCTCCGAGCCTCCCTTTGTGCAGGTTGGGATTTTTGCGGAGGTAGTTTGTCTGTGGGGTTAATTTTAGGTCTTTCTCTGTCTGTGCGGTTAATTTTAGGTCTTTCTCTGTCTGTGCGGTTAATTTTAGGTCTTTCTCTGTCTGTGCGGTTAATTTTAGGTCTTTCTCTGTCTGTGGGGTTAATTTTAGGTCTTTCTTTGTCTGTGCGGTTAATTTTAGGTCTTTCTCTGTCTGTGCGGTTAATTTTAGGTCTTTCTCTGTCTGTGGGGTTAATTTTAGGTCTTTCTTTGTCTGTGGGGTTAATTTTAGGTCTTTCTTTGTCTGTGGGGTTAATTTTAGGTCTTTCTTTGTCTGTGCGGTTGATTTTAGGTCTTTCTCTGTCTGTGGGGTTAATTTTAGGTCTTTCTCTGTCTGTGGGGTTAATTTTAGGTCTTTCTCTGTCTGTGGGGTTAATTTTAGGTCTTTCTCTGTCTGTGGGGTTAATTTTAGGTCTTTCTCTGTCTGTGCGGTTAATTTTAGGTCTTTTTTTGTATAATTAATTTTAGGTCTTTCTCTGTCTGTGGGGTTAATTTTAGGTCTTTCTCTGTATAATTAATTTTAGGTGTTTCTTTCTGTTAATTTCAGGTCTTTCTCTGGCTGTGGTTAATTTGGGGTCTTTCTTTGTATAATTAATTTTAGGTTTTTCTTTGTCTGTGTGGTTAATTTTATTTTTATTATTATTATTTTGGTCTGTGTGGTTACTTTTAGGTCTTTCTTTGTATAATTAATTTTAGGTCTTTCTTTGTATGGTTAATTTTAGGTCTTTCTTTGTCTGTGGGGTTAATTTTAGGTCTTTCTCTGTCTGTGGGGTTAATTTTAGGTCTTTCTTTGTATAATTAATTTTAGGTTTTTCTTTGTCTGTGTGGTTAATTTTATTTTTATTATTATTATTTTGGTCTGTGTGGTTACTTTTAGGTCTTTCTTTGTATAATTAATTTTAGGTCTTTCTTTGTATGGTTAATTTTAGGTCTTTCTCTGTCTGTGTGGTTAATTTTAGGTCTTTCTCTGTCTGTGGGGTTAATTTTAGGTCTTTCTCTGTCTGTGAGGTTAATTTTAGGTCTTTCTTTGTCTGTGGGGTTAATTTTAGGTCTTTCTCTGTCTGTGCGGTTAATTTTAGGTCTTTCTTTGTCTGTGGGGTTAATTTTAGGTCTTTCTCTGTCTGTGGGGTTAATTTTAGGTCTTTCTCTGTCTGTGTGGTTAATTTTAGGTCTTTCTCTGTCTGTGGGGTTAATTTTAGGTCTTTCTCTGTCTGTGGGGTTAATTTTAGGTCTTTCTTTGTATAATTGATTTTAGGTTTTTCTTTGTCTGTGGTTAATTTTAGGTCTTTCTCTGTCTGTGGGGTTAATTTTAGGTCTTTCTTTGTCTGTGGGGTTAATTTTAGGTCTTTCTCTGTCTGTGGGGTTAATTTTAGGTCTTTTTTTGTATAATTAATTTTAGGTCTTTCTCTGTCTGTGGGGTTAATTTTAGGTCTTTCTCTGTCTGTGGGGTTAATTTTAGGTCTTTCTCTGTCTGTGGGGTTAATTTTAGGTCTTTTTTTGTATAATTAATTTTAGGTCTTTCTCTGTCTGTGGGGTTAATTTTAGGTCTTTCTCTGTCTGTGGGGTTAATTTTAGGTCTTTCTCTGTCTGTGGGGTTAATTTTAGGTCTTTCTCTGTCTGTGGGGTTAATTTTAGGTCTTTTTTTGTATAATTGATTTTAGGTTTTTCTTTGTATGTGGTTAATTTTCCGTCTTTCTCTGTCTGTGGGGTTAATTTTAGGTCTTTCTTTGTCTGTGGCGTTAATTTTAGGTCTTTCTCTGTCTGTGTGGTTAATTTTAGGTCTTTCTTTGTCTGTGGGGTTAATTTTAGGTCTTTCTTTGTCTGTGGGGTTAATTTTAGGTCTTTCTTTGTCTGTGGGGTTAATTTTAGGTCTTTCTCTGTCTGTGGGGTTAATTTTAGGTCTTTCTTTGTCTGTGGGGTTAATTTTAGGTCTTTCTTTGTCTGTGGGGTTAATTTTAGGTCTTTCTCTGTCTGTGTGGTTAATTTTAGGTCTTTCTCTGTCTGTGGGGTTAATTTTAGGTCTTTCTTTGTCTGTGGGGTTAATTTTAGGTCTTTCTCTGTCTGTGGGGTTAATTTTAGGTCTTTCTTTGTATAATTAATTTTAGGTTTTTCTTTGTCTGTGGTTAATTTTAGGTCTTTCTCTGTCTGAGGGGCTAATTTTAGGTCTTTCTTTGTCTCTGCGGTTAATCTTAGGTCTTTCTCTGTTTGTGGGGTTACTTTTAGGTCTTTCTTTGGATAATTGATTTTAGGTTTTTCTTTGTCTGTGGTTAATTTTAGGTCTTTCTCTGTCTGTGGCGTTAATTTTAGGTCTTTCTTTGTATAATTGATTTTAGGTTTTTCTTTGTCTGTGGTTAATTTTAGGTCTTTCTCTGTCTGTGGGGTTAATTTTAGGTCTTTCTCTGTCTGTGGGGTTAATTTTAGGTCTTTCTTTGTATAATTGATTTTAGGTTTTTCTTTGTCTGTGGTTAATTTTAGGTCTTTCTCTGTCTGTGGGGTTAATTTTAGGTCTTTCTCTGTCCGTGTGGTTAATTTTAGGTCTTTCTCTGTCTGTGGGGTTAATTTTAGGTCTTTCTCTGTCTGTGTGGTTAATTTTAGGTCTTTCTCTGTCTGTGGGGTTAATTTTAGGTCTTTCTTTGTCTGTGGGGTTAATTTTAGGTCTTTCTTTGTCTGTGGGGTTAATTTTAGGTCTTTCTCTGTCTGTGGGGTTAATTTTAGGTCTTTCTTTGTCTGTGGGGTTAATTTTAGGTCTTTCTCTGTCTGTGGGGTTAATTTTAGGTCTTTCTTTGTCTGTGGGGTTAATTTTAGGTCTTTCTTTGTCTGTGGGGTTAATTTTAGGTCTTTCTCTGTCTGTGTGGTTAATTTTAGGTCTTTCTCTGTCTGTGGGGTTAATTTTAGGTCTTTCTCTGTCTGTGGGGTTAATTTTAGGTCTTTCTTTGTATAATTGATTTTAGGTTTTTCTTTGTCTGTGGTTAATTTTAGGTCTTTCTCTGTCTGTGGGGTTAATTTTAGGTCTTTCTTTGTCTGTGGGGTTAATTTTAGGTCTTTCTCTGTCTGTGGGGTTAATTTTAGGTCTTTCTTTGTATAATTGATTTTAGGTTTTTCTTTGTCTGTGGTTAATTTTAGGTCTTTCTCTGTCTGTGGGGTTAATTTTAGGTCTTTCTCTGTCTGTGGGGTTAATTTTAGGTCTTTCTCTGTCTGTGGGGTTAATTTTAGGTCTTTCTCTGTCTGTGCGGTTAATTTTAGGTCTTTCTCTGTCTGTGGGGTTAATTTTAGGTCTTTCTCTGTCTGTGGGGTTAATTTTAGGTCTTTCTCTGTCTGTGGGGTTAATTTTAGGTCTTTCTATGTCTGTGCGGTTAATTTTAGGTCTTTCTATGTATGGTTAATTTTAGGTCTTTCTTTGTATGGTTAATTTTAGGTCTTTCTTTGTCTGTGGGGTTAATTTTAGGTCTTTCTTTGTATAATTAATTTTAGGTTTTTCTTTGTCTGTGTGGTTAATTTTATTTTTATTATTATTATTTTGGTCTGTGTGGTTACTTTTAGGTCTTTCTTTGTATAATTAATTTTAGGTTTTTCTTTGTCTGTGTGGTTAATTTTATTTTTATTATTATTATTTTGGTCTGTGTGGTTACTTTTAGGTCTTTCTTTGTATAATTAATTTTAGGTCTTTCTCTGTCTGTGTGGTTAATTTTAGGTCTTTCTCTGTCTGTGGGGTTAATTTTAGGTCTTTCTCTGTCTGTGGGGTTAATTTTAGGTCTTTCTCTGTCTGTGCGGTTAATTTTAGGTCTTTCTTTGTATAATTAATTTTAGGTCTTTCTCTGTCTGTGCGGTTAATTTTAGGTCTTTCTATGTATGGTTAATTTTAGGTCTTTCTCTGTCTGCGTGGTTAATTTTAGGTCTTTCTCTGTCTGTGGGGTTAATTTTAGGTCTTTCTTTGTATAATTAATTTTAGGTTTTTCTTTGTCTGTGTGGTTAATTTTATTTTTATTATTATTATTTTGGTCTGTGTGGTTACTTTTAGGTCTTTCTTTGTATAATTAATTTTAGGTCTTTCTTTGTATGGTTAATTTTAGGTCTTTCTTTGTCTGTGGGGTTAATTTTAGGTCTTTCTCTGTCTGTGAGGTTAATTTTAGGTCTTTCTTTGTCTGTGGGGTTAATTTTAGGTCTTTCTCTGTCTGTGGGGTTAATTTTAGGTCTTTCTTTGTATAATTAATTTTAGGTTTTTCTTTGTCTGTGTGGTTAATTTTATTTTTATTATTATTATTTTGGTCTGTGTGGTTACTTTTAGGTCTTTCTTTGTATGGTTAATTTTAGGTCTTTCTTTGTATGGTTAATTTTAGGTCTTTCTTTGTATAATTTTAGGTCTTTCTTTGTCTGTGGGGTTAATTTTAGGTCTTTCTCTGTCTGTGGGGTTAATTTTAGGTCTTTCTTTGTCTGTGGGGTTAATTTTAGGTCTTTCTCTGTCTGTGGGGTTAATTTTAGGTCTTTCTCTGTCTGTGTGGTTAAT
>NC_091589.1:22536818-22539318 GCF_042767895.1 Penaeus vannamei
GTTCATATCATTATTATCATTACTATTACGATCATCATCATCACCATTATCATCATTGATATCATTATGATTATTGTCAACATCAATACCATTATCATTACTAGTAATAGTGGTATCATTATCATTATTATTAGTATTTTCATTGGTACTATCATTATCAAAGGTTCTCGTGTGCTCCGTTTTATCCCACAAGTGCTGGCAGTTAGTAGCGGAATGGAGAGTAAGGATAATGCGAGAAGGGAGATGGAGAGTCAGGAGAATGATGGGGAGAAGTAAAGAAGACCGTGATGGATATTTTTGTCAGTGAATTTTTGTTTGTCCATATTACGATTTCAATCCTCTTTATCTATTTCCTTTAGCGGGTTCTCGTGCACACCGTTTTCTTCCTCGGTTCCACAGCCGTGAGTTTCTCGTGTGTTCTATATTCTCTTGTTATCCCGCTGGTGCTTCGTGTTCGTGTGTTTCGTTTCGTGTTCCGAATCCCCTGTCGTTGAGTTCGTGTGCTTCACTGTCTGTTTCATGGCCACTTTAGCTGGGTTATTCTTCCTTAATTCTACAGTTATTTTTTTTTTTGTGTGTGCCCCGTTTTCTATCTCCATTCTGTTTCTCATCACTGCTGCTGGTATAATTATCTGTTCAGCTTAAAGTTATGTTTGAATGATGTCTGTGATTTCTTATTCAACATGTGGAAATGGAGTTCTACTAATATACCATTTTCAATTTTGTTAAATAATATCACAGATGGAGGAGTGCAGATGGTCATTCTGATACCATGTGAATTCTAAATAAACATGAATTTTATATTTCATATCGATAGAAGCATAAGAGGGAGAGAAAAAATATATATAATCGAATTTTCTTATATGCATTATGAAATTATTCGATCAAATTACAAATTTGCCACAAAGACATGTCAGACGATTGACATTAAAAAGTGCAATAGTAACGCATTAATTCATAAAATGTAATTCGTCGATGTCCTTTTTTGCTGATATCATTATAACGTTTTAATGCATAACCAATTTTATTTTTTTTAGAATTTGACTTTATGTAACCCCCCCCCCCAAAAAAAAAAAAGAAGATTATTCAGTTTCATTATCTCATAATTAGAAGGAATCTGAACTTACTAGAAGAATATGATTTATAATCTCCGAAATAATTTCTTTGTGATTTTTCGATTTCCATTATTTTATCTACTTAATTTTGCAAGTGTAAGAAGAAGAATCGAAATGCAGTTGATGCTTTTCAGTGAACTAGATATAAAGAATATATTTTTAACAAAATAACCCTTGTTTCACTCAATTAAAATAAAGGAAGAGGGCAAAATGTCATGATGATAATGAACAAAAATAAAGATGACAAAAAATTGAACAAGAGAAGAAAAAAAAAAAAAAAGGAGGAGTTGAAGAAGATGAAGTTGGAGGAGGAAAGGAAGGAGAAAAAAAGAGAAGGAAGATAATGACAAGAAAAAGAGAAATAGAAAGAAAAAGTAGGCAAAGAAAAAGCAAAAGGGAAAAGAACAGGACATAATAAGAAAAGAAAAGGAAAAAAAATATGATAAAAGACAGAGGGCAGAAGGAAAGAACCAATAAAAGGATGGAAAAAGATGTAAGAAAATGTATGGAGCAAAATGCAAAAAAAAAAAAAGAAAAAAAACATGGAAAGATTACATTATTATTATCATTAGTACTATGGTAAGTTATATAAAGACCCACAGTGAACAGTTTGCGAATATATATCACTAAGTGTGTCAGTGCAGGTCAAACACGGCTAAAAAAGAAGGAAGACAGGAAATCATCAGCAATTTACGTTTTAAGAACATATTAGCTGATCCTTTAAACTTATCAGGAGTCGGATAAGTTACAATCTGCGAAGGTAATCTATTCCAAAGATTTCAAATAGCAGTAAAAATCATCTAGAAAAGATGTAGTAGACGGTCAACTTGCATCAAATGTCATTGAATTGAAGGTCATAGAACTTCTAGTAACTCTCCCAGATTGATAAAAGTCAGGTAAACAGACTTTCAAGGCCTTTTGCTTAAAGATTTCAAAGACTTTTCAAAGACTTTTTGGTCAGTTTTAATGTCAAGTCATAATGTAATTGAACGTTTAAGTCAATAATACATCATAGAAACATAAACAAGGTCCGGGTTTTTTCTTCTATTCAAAATACATAAGTAACAATATTTCCATTCTCATGATCTTGCAAGTTCGAAGTCCACATTCATCACCGTTCTTCAATTTTTTTTATAGACTAAGAACCAAATTTAAAGACTTTGAAAGACTTTATCAAGAATTACCTCATATCAAAAAATATTTACAGACTTTCAAGACCTGAAAAAAATCACAGACATTCATAGAAATTAAAGACCGCTAAGAATCCTGGTAAATTGATATAGAGGGGATGCGAATTATTGGTTATCATCTTGTATAAGACTGAAAAAGCCCCAATATCCCTACGATGCCCATTGTCCAAATTTAAGTCAGACAGGATAAATCTG
>NC_091589.1:22544318-22549318 GCF_042767895.1 Penaeus vannamei
AATTATAATTATCATCAGTAGTAGTTAGTATTGCTGTTACTATTACTATCATTATTCTTATCATTAATATCATTAATACATTAATAAATATAATGAAAGTGATAATTGCAGTGGTAATGATAATGAAAGTAATAATAGTGATAATAATACTAATACTACTAATGATAATGATAATTATTATCATTATTACCATTTTTATCATTTGCCATCATCGTTATCATGATTATATTCCTAATATTGTCATTATCACTATCATCATTATTATCATTTCCATTATCATTATCATCATTGATTATGTTATTATTGTTTATATTACTATTATAATTATCCTTATCCTTATCATTTTTACTATTACTATTACTATTAATTATTATCATAATCATTGTTATCATCATCATCATTATTTTTATTATCATTATCATCTTCATCAGTATCATTATGATCATTACTGTTATGTCTATTATCATTACCATTATCATCATAATTATGATGATGCTTATCACCATTATCGCATTGTTATTATAATTATTTACTATCATTATTAATATTAATTCTCATAATTTTTATTATTTTTCATGATTCATATCATCATTATCACCCTTATTATCATCAGTTTTATCATTGTTATAACTTTTATTAGCAGCATAATTTCTGATATTATAAAACCAATTATTGTTATTTTCAAATCTATTTTATGATGATTATTACCATTATCATTACTGATTAACATTGGCATTATCATTGTTATTATTATTGCTATTATCATTATATATCTTCATTATTTCTGTTATCATTATCATTATCATTATTACAATTGTTATAATAATAGCAATAATAATATTACCATTATTTTTATTATCATTATTACTATTATTACCACTTTCATTATCATCATTATCAATATTATCATTATCATCATTAACATCATTATATTCAGAATTGTCACCATTATTTGTGATATTACTGTTAGTATTATTACTTTTTCGATTATCATTTGCATAATCATTATTGATATTAGCATCATTATTATTACTATTAATATAATTTTTATTACGATTATTATATTACTATCATCATTATGACTTCACATATTATTATTATTACTATTATGATCATCATCATCACCATTATCATCATTGATATCATTATGATTATTGTCAACATCAATACCATTATCATTACTAGTAATAGTGGTATCATTATCATTATTATTAGTATTTTCATTGGTACTAAAATTATTAAAGGTTCTCGTGTGCTCCGTTTTATCCCACAAGTGTTGGCAGTTAGTAGCGGGATGGATCTGTGCTGCGGTTGCTTCTCTCGCTGTCTTTTTTGTATTGTTTGAGATAATGTGATCCGAGGAGGAAGATGGAGAGTAAGGATAATGCGAGAAGGAAGATGGTGAGTAAGGACAAAGCGAGAAGGAAGATGGAGAGTAAGGATAATGCGAGAAGGAAGATGGAGAGTAAGGATAATGCGAGAAGGAAGATGGAGACTAAGGATAATGCGAGAAGGAAGATGGAGAGTAAGGATAATGCGAGAAGGAAGATGGAGAGTAAGGATAATGCGAGAAGGAAGATGGAGAGTAAGGAGAATGATGGGGAGAAGTAAAGAAGACCGTGATGGATATTTTTGTCAGTTAATTTTCGTTTGTCCATATTACGATTTCATTCCTCTTTATCTATTTCCTTTGGTGGGTTCTCATGTACACCGTTTTCTTCCTCGGTTCCACAGCCGTGAGTTTCTCGTGTGTTCTATATTCTCTTGCCATCCCGCTGGTGCTTCGTGTTCGTGTGCTTCGTTTTGTGTTCCGAATCCCCTGTTGTTGAGTTCGTGTGCTTCACTGTCTGTTTCATGGCCACTTTAGCTGGGTTATTCTTCCTTAATTCTACAGCTAATTTTTTGTGTGCCCCGTTTTCTATTACCGTTCTGTTTCTCATCACTGCTGCTGGCATCATAATCTGTTCAGCTTAAAGTTATCAGTTAGAATGATGTCTATCATTATCATATTTCTTATTCAACATGTGAAAATGGAGTTCTACCAATATATCATTTTCAATTTTGTTAAATAATATCGCAGATGGAGCAGTGCAGATGGTCATTCTGATACCATGTGAATTCTAAATAAACATGCATTTTATATTTCATTTCGATAAAAGCATAAGAGGGAGAGAAAAAATATATCGAATTTTCTTATATGCATTATGAAATTATTCGATCAACTTACAAATTTGCCACAAAGACATGTCAGACGATTGACATTAAAAAGTGCAATAGTAACGCATTAATTCATAAAATGTAATTTGTCGATGTCCTTTTTTGCTGATATCATTATAACGTTTTAATGCATAACCACTTTTATTTTTTTTTTAGAATTTGACTTTATGTAACCCCCCCCCCAAAAAAAAAGAAAAGAAAAAAAAGATTATTCAGTTTCATTATCTCACAAATAGAAGGAATCTGTACTTAATAGAAGAATTAGATTTATAATCTCTGAAATAATTTCTTTGTGATTTTTAGATTTCCATTATTTTATCTACTTAATTTTGCAAGTGTAAGAAGAAGAATCGAAATACAGTTGATGCTTTTCAGTGAACTAGATATAAAGAATATATTTTTAACAAACTAACCCTTGTTTCACTCAATTAAAATAAAGGAAGAGGGCAAAATGTCATGATGATAATGAACAAAAATAAAGATGACAAAAAATTGAACAAGAGGAGAAGAAAAAAAAAGGAGGAGTTGAAGAAGATGACGTTGGAGGAGGAAAGGAAGGAGAAAAAAGAGAAGGAAGATAATGACAAGAAAAAGAGAAATAGAAAGAAAAAGTAGGCAAAGAAAAAGCAAAAGGGAAAAGAAAAGGACATAATAAGAAAAGAAAAGGAAAAAAAATATGATAAAAGACAGAGGGCAGAAGGAAAGAACCAATAAAAGGATGGAAAAAGATGTAAGAGAATATATGGAGCAAAATGCAAGAAAAAAATGAAAAAAACATGGAAAGATTAAATCATTATTATCTTTAGTACTATGGTAAGTTATATAAAGACCCACAGTGAACAGTTTGCGAATTATAACACTATGAGTGTCAGTGCAGGCCAAAAACGGCTAAAAAAGAAAGAACACAGGAAATCATCAGCAATTTACGTTGTAAGAACATATTAGCTGATCCTTTAAACTTATCAGGAGTCGGATAAGTTACAATCTGCGAAGGTAATCTATTCCAAAAATTTCAAATGGCAGTAAAAATCATCTAGGAAAAGATGTAGTAGACGGTCAACTTGCATCAAATGTCATTGAATTGAAGGTCATAGAACTTCTAGTAACTCTTCCAGATTGATAAAAGTCAGGTAAACAGACTTTCAAGGCCTTTTGCTAAATGATTTCAAAGACTTTTCAAAGACTTTTTGAACAGTTTTAATGTCAAGTCATAATGTAATTGAACGTTTAAGTCAATAATACACCATATAAACATAAACAAGGTCCGGGTTTTTCCTTCTATTCAAAATACATAAGTAACAATATTCTCCTACTCATGATCTTGCAAGTTCGAAGTCCACATTCATCACCATTCTTCATTTTTTTTTATAGACTAAGAACCAAATTTAAAGACTTTGAAAGACTTTATCAAGAATTACCTCATATCAAAAAATATTTACAGACTTTCAAGACCTGAAAAAATCACAGACATTCATAGAAATTGAAGACCGCTACATGCCCTGGTAAATTGATATAGAGGGGATGCGAATTATTGGTTATCATCTTGTATAAGAATGAAAAAGCCCCAATATCCCTACCATGCCCAATGTCCAAATTAAAGGCAGACAGGATAAATATGAAGGAATTAAAAGAACGATCAAGCAGTTTTAAGGATGGCTCTTGAGAAATATATCGAAGGTATGCACCTGAGATCTTCAGTTTATCCACTGAAGTGATTAAGACTCCATTAATCAACAAATTTGGATGCTGAGGCAACTGCGTTCGAGACCGACTCGCAATCATTTCATGCCCCCACCGAGAACACATTTGACTTATGTGAGGAATTCATGAAGAACAGATTGCAACAGGAACAACGAAGTGAAGGGCAAGAAAACACACGACTTTGCCGAATGCCTTTTCGTTAATGCTTAGTCATGGCATACATACCCTGACGAAGCATTAGCGTAAAGGCCTTCGGCATATTCGTGTGTTTTCTTCGTTGTTCCTGTTACGATTGACTTACTATATGGTCTGCAATGAGACCGTCAGCTACTAATTACCTGGTTGCCGGAGAAAGAATATCAGCATAGAGAGAAACAGAATTAGCACATGACAACATTTCTTCATTAATAGTGCCAAGTTATATATCGCTTATTTATAAGACGAAGAGCAAAGGGCCAAGAACACTACCCTGAGGAACGCCAGAAGACACGCGGTATATAAGCTAAAACCACCATTTACATAAACACGGTTAAAAATTCAGTTAAAGAAGGAAAGAGGAAGAAAAGCGAAAAAGGAAAAGTAGAAAAAAAAAATAAAAAAGGGAGATAAATTCAAATAAAGAAACAGAAAAGAAAGAGGAAACGAAAAGGAACAGGAGAAAATTGAAAAAAAGAAGAGGTGAAAGTAGAATAGAAGAATTAAGAGGAGAAGGAAAGAAAGACAATGACAGTTACGAGAAGAAATATAGGAACTGATGGAAGGAAAGACTTAAAAAAAGAAACAACAAAAATTATTAAAGGAGATAGACTAGTTAAAAGACTAAATATCATTAAAAGGAAAAGGAAGAATTCAAAGAAGGAAGGGGAATTAAATGAAGATGAATATTTTCTAAAAGAAAGCATTAAATGAAAAAAAGAAGCACAGAATAGAAGGAAAGAATGCAAGAACAACAAAGAAAAAAACAAAGAAGAATCGAAAGAGGAGAATAGAGAATTAAAAATAGAAGAGAATTAAAGGAAGAAAATTAACGGAATTTTTTAAAGAAGAATTAAGAGAAAAAAAAATCTAAAAATGGAAAAGAA
>NC_091589.1:22554318-22559318 GCF_042767895.1 Penaeus vannamei
ATTCTCGTGTGCTCCGTTTTATCCCACAAGTGTTGGCAGTTAGTAGCGGAATGGAGAGTAAGGATAATGCGAGAAGGAAGATGGAGAGTAAGGATAATGATGGGGAGAAGTAAAGAAGACCGTGATGGATATTTTTGTCAGTTAATTTTCGTTTGTCCATATTACGATTTCATTCCTCTTTATCTATTTTCTTTAGTGGGTTCTCGTGCACACCGTTTTCTTCCTCGGTTCCACAGCCGTGAGTTTCTCGTGTGTTCTATATTCTCTTGCCATCCCGCTGGTGCTTCGTGTTCGTGTGTTTCGTTTTGTGTTCCGAATCCCCTGTTCTTGAGTTTGTGTGCTTCACTGTCTGTTTCATGGCCACTTTAGCTGGGTTATTCATCCTTAATCTACAGCTATTATTTTTTGTGTGTGCCCCGTTTTCTATGTCCATTCTGTTTCTCATCACTGCTGCTGGTATCATAATCTGTTCAGCTTAAAGTTATCAGTTAGAATGATGTCTATCATTATCATATTTCTTATTCAGCATGTGAAAATGGAGTTCTACCAATATATCATTTTCAATTTTGTTAAATGATATCGCAGATGGAGGAGTGCAGATGGTCATTCTGATACCATGTGAATTCTAAATAAACATGAATTTTATATTTCATATCGATAGAAGCATAAGAGGGAGAGAAAAAATATATATTATCGAATTTTCTTATATGCATTATGAAATTATTCGATCAACTTACAAATTTGCCACAAAGACATGTCAGACGATTGACATTAAAAACTGCAATAGTAACGCATTAATTCATAAAATGTAATTCGTCGATGTCCTTTTTTGCTGATATCATTATAACGTTTTAATGCATAACCATTTTTTTTTTTAGAATTTGACTTTATGTAACCCCCCCCCCCAAAAAAAAAAAAAAAAAAAAAGAGAAGATTATTCAGTTTCATTATCTCATAAATAGAAGGAATCTGTACTTATTATAAGAATTAGATTTATAATCTCCGAAATAATTTCTTTGTGATTTTTTGATTTCCATTATTTTATCTACTTTATTTTTGCAAGTGTAAGAAGAATCGAAATACAGTTGATGCTTTTCAGTGAACTAGATATAAAGAATATATTTTTAACAAACTAACCCTTGTTTCACTCAATTAAAATAAAGGAAGAGGGCAAAATGTCATGATGATAATGAACAAAAATAAAGATGACAAAAAATTGAACAAGAGAAGAAAAAAAAGGAGGAGGAGTTGAAGAAGATGAAGTTGGAGGAGGAAAGGAAGGAGAAAAAAAAGAGAAGGAAGATAATGACAAGAAAAAAGTAGGCAAAGAAAAAGCAAAAGGGAAAAGAACAGGAGATAATAAGAAAAGAAAAGGAAAAAAAATATGATAAAAGACAGAGGGCAGAAGGAAAGAACCAATAAAAGGATGGAAAAAGATGTAAGAGAAAAATGTATAGAGAAAAATGCAAGAGGAAAAATATGAGAAAAACATGGAAAGAGGAAATTATTATTATCTTTATGACTATGGTAAGCCATATAAAGACCCACAGTGAACAGTTTGCGAATTATAACACTATGGGTGTCAGCGCAGGTCAAACACGGCTAAAAACGAAAGAAGACAGGAAATCATCAGCAATTTACGTTCTAAGAACATATTAGCTGATCCTTTAAACTTATCAGGAGTCGGATAAGTTACAATCTGCGAAGGTAATCTATTCCAGAGATTTCAAATGGCGGTAAAATTCATCTAGAAAAGATGTAGTAGACGATCAACTTGCATCAAATGTCATTGAATTGAAGGTCATAGAACTTCTAGTAACTCTTCCAGATTGATAAAAGTCAGGTAAACAGACTTTCAAGGCCTTTTGCTTAGTGATTTCAAAGACTTTTCAAAGACTTTTTGATCAGTTTTAATGTCAAGTCATAATGTAATTGAACGTTTAAGTCAATAATACACCATATAAACATAAACAAGGTCCGTTTTTTTTTTCTTATATTCAAAATACATAAGTAACAATATTTCCATTCTCATGATCTTGCAAGTACGAAGTCCACATTCATCACCGTTCTTCAATTTTTTTTTATAGACTAAGAACCAAATTTAAAGACTTTGAAAGACTTTATCAAGAATTACCTCATATTCAAAAATATTTATAGACTTTCAAGACCTGAAAAAATCACAGACATTCATAGAAATTGAAGACCGCTACATGCCTTGGTAAATTGATATAGAGGGGATGCGAATTATTGGTTATCATCTTGTATAAGACTGAAAAAAACCCAATATCCCTACCATGCCCAATGTCCAAATTAAAGGAAGACAGGATAAATCTGAAGGAATTAAGAGACCGATCAAGCAGCTTTAAGGGTGGCTCTTGAGAAATATATCTAAGGTTTGCACCTGAGATCTTCAGTTTATCCACTGAAGTGATTAAGACTCCATTAATGAGCAGATTTGGATGCTGAGGCAACTGCATTCGAGACCGACTCGCAATCATTTCATGCCCCTACCGAGAACACGATTGACTTATGTGAGGAATTCATGATGAACAGATTGCAACAAGAACAACGAAGGGAAGGGCAAGAAAACACACGAATATGCCGAAGCCTTTTCGCTAATGCTTAGTCAGGGCTTAGGCCTTTTCGCTAATGCTTAGTCAGGGCTTAGGCCTTTTCGCTAATGCTTAGTCAGGGTATACATACCCTGACGAAGCATTAGCATAAAGGCCTTCGGCATATTCGTGTGTTTTCTTCGTTGTTCCTGTTACGATTGACTTACTATATGGTGTACAATGAGACCGTCAGCTACTTATTACCTGGTTGCCGGAGAAGGAATGTCAGCATAGAGAGAAACAATTAGCACATGACAACATTTCATTAATAGTGCCGAGTTATACATCGCTTGTAAATAAGACGAAGAGTAAAGGGCCAAGAACACTACCCTGAGGAACGCCAGAAGACACGCGGTATGTAAGCTAAAACTACTTTTAACATAAACGTAGTTAAAAATTCAGTTAAAGAAGGAAAGAGGAAGAAAAGCGAAAAAGGAAAAGTAGATAAAAAGAGAAAAAAAGTGAAGCAAAGGGAGATAAAATCAAATAAAGAAACAGAAAAGCAAGAGGAAACGAAAGGAACAGGAGAAAAAGAAGAGGTAAAAGTAGAGTAAAAGAATTAAGAGAAGGAAAGAAATACAAGGACAATTAAGAGAAGAAATATAGGAAATGATGAAAGGAAACAGGGACTTAAAAAAAGGAACAAGAAAAAATTATTAAAGGAAATAGACTAGTTAAAGGAAAAGGAAGAATTCAAAGAAGGAAGGGGAATTAAAAGAAGATGAATATTTAAAAGAAAGCAGTAAACGAAGATACAAAGAATAAAAGGAAAAGAAGCACAGAATAGAAGGAAAGAATAATGCAAGAACAACAAAGAGAAAACAAAGAAGAATCGAGAAAGGAGAATAAAGAATTAAAATAGAAGAGAATTAAAGGAAGAAAATTAACGGAAATTTTAAAAGAAGAATTAAGAGAAATAAAAATCTAAAAATGGAAATGAAATGTAAAACAAAAAAGGAGAAAGTTTAAAAAAGAAAAAGGAGATGAAATAGTGGAGTAGGAATATAAATAGAAAAAAATAAATAAAGATGTAAACATATTTGAAGAATAAGAAAATAAAACGGTCAAAGAATTCGGACAAGAGGATAATAATCATAGTAAAAAAAGATGATTATAACAGAATAAAAATAATCCAAAGAGGAAGAAAAACAAGAGAAATAACAACGAAAAGAACAAACCCATCCGACAGCCTCAAGGTACAATAACAGCAATACGTTTGAAGGAAAAAAAAATGGAACAAAAAATACATAATTGTGCGAAAGGAGACTGCTCACGTTATCGCAAAATTCACAGCACTTCTTTCCTCACCAACACTGATTGCTGCGTGTCAATTGCGAGCCACTTTTCAAAACTTCACTTAGATGAACGTGTGATGGGAATGAGTACTGGTGGAGGAAGATGACCTCGGTGTAATGATGGTGGTGATGGTGATTGTAGTAGGACTAATGGTGTCAGTGAATAGGATTACTGCACTTCTCATCACTGCAAGTATTCATACTATTCGTCCTGTTGCTATTTCGGTCACTGTTAATACGATAACAACTACTAATATTGCAATTACTACCATTGCCACCAGTTTTATTACGGCTGCTCCTGCTCCTGCTGCTGCTACTACTAGTACTACTACTACTACTACTACTATTACTACTATTACTATTACTACTATTTCTACTACTACTACTATGACTACTAGTTTTATTACGGCTACTGCTACTACTACTACTATTATTACTACTACTACTACAACTACTACTATTACTACTACTATTACAACTACACAATTGATAGTACTATTACTTCTATTGTTACTACTACAACTACAACTGCTACTTCTAATTGTGTTACCACTACTGTCACTGCAATTACAATGCCATTCTACTATGACTCATAATAGCAAATGACTGCAAGGCAGACAGACAGACAGACAGACAGAGAGAGACAGACAGAGAGAGACAGAGAGAGAGAGAGAGAGAGAAAGAAAGAAAGAAAGAAAGAAAGAAAGAAAGAAAGAAGGCTGAGATAGACAGAGGGACAAAACGATGAATCGACTGTTAGAAAGAGAGAACGGAGGAAAAGAGACAGAGAGGCAGAAAAAAAAATCATACAAAGGCAGAAAGAGAGACAGAGAGAGAAAAAGCGACATGCACAGACTGTCAACACAAAGGTACAGCTATCAAAACGCTGAAAGGGCGGTTGTTCTAGCCTTTGCATGTAGAATTTAAACCAATATGTTTTTGTGATGAGAAATGGTCCGAATTTTATTAACGCTGGCAACCCCTATATGCCTTAGGGGTTAAAGTAAGATTAACAAGAACTGAGATGTAGTCCTTTGAGGAATAAAATACGTTTGTTATTGCTGCTGATAATTACATTTGTTTTCTTATAACA
>NC_091589.1:22569318-22571818 GCF_042767895.1 Penaeus vannamei
AATATAATTAGATTACTTTTTAAATATAATTAGATTACTTTTTAAATATAATTAGATTACTTTTTAAATAGAATTAGATTACTTTTTAATATAATTAGATTACTTTTTAAATATAATTAGATTACTTTTTAAATATAATTAGATTACTTTTTAAATATAATTAGATTACTTTTTAAATATAATTAGATTACTTTTTAAATATAATTAGATTACTTTTTAATATAATTAGATTACTTTTTAAATATAATTAGATTACTTTTTAAATATAATTAGATTACTTTTTAATATAATTAGATTACTTTTTAAATATAATTAGATTACTTTTTGATATAATTAGATTACTTTTTAAATATAATTAGATTACTTTTTAAATATAATTAGATTACTTTTTAATATAATTAGATTACTTTTTAAATATAATTAGATTACTTTTTGATATAATTAGATTACTTTTTAAATATAATTAGATTACTTTTTAATATAATTAGATTACTTTTTAAATATAATTAGATTACTTTTTAAATATAATTAGATTACTTTTTAAATATAATTAGATTACTTTTTAAATATAATTAGATTACTTTTTAAATATAATTAGATTACTTTTTAATATAATTAGATTACTTTTTAAATATAATTAGATTACTTTTTAAATATAATTAGATTACTTTTTAATATAATTAGATTACTTTTTAAATATAATTAGATTACTTTTTGATATAATTAGATTACTTTTTAAATATAATTAGATTACTTTTTAAATATAATTAGATTACTTTTTAAATATAATTAGATTACTTTTTAATATAATTAGATTACTTTTTAAATATAATTAGATTACTTTTTAAATATAATTAGATTACTTTTTAATATAATTAGATTACTTTTTAAATATAATTAGATTACTTTTTAAATATAATTAGATTACTTTTTAAATATATTGCTTTTTAAATATAATTAGATTACTTTGTAAATATAATTAGATTACTTTGTAAATATAATTAGATTACTTTTTAATATAATTAGATTACTTTTTAATATAATTATATTTTTAAATATAATTAGATTACTTTTTTTTACATATAATTAGATTACTTTTTTAAATATAATTAGATTACTTTTTAAATATAATTAGATTACTTTTTAATATAATTATATTTTTAAATATAATTAGATTACTTTTTTTTACATATAATTAGATTACTTTTTTAAATATAATTAGATTACTTTTTAAATATAATTAGATTACTTTTTAATATAATTAGATTACTTTTTAATACAATTAGATGACTTCAAGAAAGTAATCTAACCTAATCATCGAGCGAAAGTAACTCAAACTCGAAATTCCTGACGAGGAACCTCCGGCTGGATCCGCTTAGATCCTGCTTAAGCGACGGGACGCGGGGTCGGATCCTCCTTAATTCCCCTGCTGTGAACGGGGGACGCCGGCTCGGGGGAAGGGGAACCCGGGGCTAATTATCAAGCGGCGAGGATAACAAGGAGGCAACAACTCGGAACCGGTTCTTGCTCTGTGTGCGGGGGGAGGGGGGGGGAGTCTTTTCTCAACGAGGAATCTGGGTGTCTTCGAGGGGGGGGGGGGGTCTCTTTGAAAGATGGCCGACTCGTACGCACGCACACGCACATGTCTTTCTTTCTCTCTCTCTTTCGCTCTCTGCCTGTCTGTCTGTCTCTCTCTCTCTTCCTTTTTGTCGCTTTCTCTCTTTCTCTCTCTTTCTTTCTCGCACTCACTCACTCACTCTCTCCTGCCTGTCTGTTTGTCTCTGTCTCTGTGTCTCTGCCTGTCTCTATCTATCTATCTATCTATATGTATATATATATATATATATATATATATATATATATATATATATATATATATATATATATATATATATATATATATATATATGTGTGTGTGTGTGTGTGTGTGTGTGTGTGTGTGTGTATATATATGTATATTTTCAACAACATAACAAATGAACGATGTCACACTGAGATGAGGCCAAGTGACACTCCTCCTTCCTTCCCATCTCATAACGTAGCTCCGGTTCAGTAATCTGATATGCCATTCATATTATTCTTCTCGTCCTCAGTAATGCTGGAATTCCCGCTTCTACAATTCTAAAATACCGGTGGATATGTCACATATAACCATTGAATGTCGACGCCGATACAAATAGGGATTTCGTGTTACAGGCAAAAGTTGACTCATGCCTCGAATAGGCTGAGGTAGTTATACGTCGGATAAATTTGGAGTCTTTTTCCCGGCCGTGAACGAGGGTAGCTGCGTGACGTCACACCGAGGCCCTGCTCACGAGTCCATTGCGACTGAAGCAAGGCGAGATGTAATACCAGGTCTAGTTGCCTCAATGTGTCCGACGCATAAGTACTTCCCTATTTAGCCTGAAGATAAGGAATTTTTACTCATTATTTTTTTCTCTCTACAACATAATGGTACTTCTAATTCTAACAAACCCTGTAATTAACACCTCCTTCTCAG
>NC_091589.1:22576818-22599318 GCF_042767895.1 Penaeus vannamei
ATAAAATAATTAATAAGGGTTAAAAAATCGAATGCTGTCTTCTCTTTTGCAAAAGTACCGGTACATGAATCCGACAAATGAACTGACAAAGCTCAATCAGTCATGGCTTGTTGTTGAAAATACAGGTTTCCTTTTCTCGTAAATTTCAAATTACAAAGTTCATACCTATGGAATATTTTTTTTTTCTGTCTCTCTCCCCATTCTGTTTCTTTTAATATTTTACCTTGTCTCTCTCTGTCTGAAGTAGATAAAAGAACGAAAGGAAGATAAAGAAAACACTAACATACTAGAATGCCTTTCTGTCTACTCGTCCGTCTCTCTGCTTCCCACTCTTGTCTCTGCATATATATATATATATATATATATATATATATATATATATATATATATATATATATATATGTATATTCATACATATATACTATATTATATATACATATATATATATATATAAATATGTATATATATATATGTATATATATACACATATATATATATATATATGTATATATATAAATATATATATATATATATATATATATATATATATATATATATATATATATATATGTATGTATGTATATATACATATACATATATATATCATATTAATAGGTAAGTGTCGGGTGGTTTACCCTTCATCATTATTTCTAATTCGTTTTCCGCTGTTTCCCGCAATTCCCCAAATGAGCCAAAGTAGTCTAATCACCAGAAGGCTGCAGGATGTATCCTCGCTTCCGATTTATAAAAGAAAATAATCGGGTTTTTTGTCGGGATAAAAATTCGTATTTAAATCGATCGGGAGAAGCAGTTTGCTGCGCGGGGGGTGGGGTGGGGGGAGAAGCTCGCCCCCACCGGTGGTTGTCCAGGGAAGGGGGGGGGGGGGATGATGGAGGGGGGGAACTGGGGGTAGATATAGACTGGAATCATTGGCTTTGGATCGGGTGTAGATAGATAGATAGATAGATAAATAAGGAGGCAGGAAGAAAGACAGACAAACAAAGAGGATGACAGACAAATGTATAGGAGGATAGCCAAAGAGGTAGAACAGAAAGACAGACATTTAATTAGATTTAAAAAAGAGATAGATCGATTCTATATATTAAGATCGAGATGGAAAGACAAATATTGAGGGAGAGAGAGAGAGAGAGAGAGAGAGAGAGAGAGAGAGAGAGAGAGAGAGAGAGAGAGAGAGAGAGAGAGAGAGAGAGAGAGAGAGAGAGAAAGAAAGAAAGAAAGAAAGAGAGAGACAGAGACAGACCTACAAAAACATAGATAAGCATAAACATAGCCAGATAACAGATGGACAGACAAATCAATAATGCTAAAAACCGAAAGAGAGAAGAGAGATACTGTAAACAGAGTCAGAGAGAGAGGAAGAGAAGAAGGAGGAGAAAAATGGAATGCGCTTCTCCCCCAACAGCTGAGTACCGAATGATACTTGAAAATATACTCCTTAAAATGTAATACAACGAACTGAAGTAAAACTCTGCGTTTTTAATCTTTCCGAAATGTTCACAGTTCAACGGACGCTTCGAGAATGTTTAATGTGTGAGCATATTGCCTATATATGTATATATACATACATGCATACATACATGCATACGCGCGTGTGTGCGTGTAAGTTTGTGTGTGTGCAATATATATATCTAGACATACATACATACATATGTGTATATATATGTATATTATATATTTATATACATATGTATATATATCTATATCTACATATTCATTCATTTATTCATTTACTTGTATATATGTACATACACACACGCACACACACACACATATATGTATACATAAATATATGTATATACATGTATGTCCATGTATACATATATGTATACGTATATATATATATATATATATATATATATATATATATATATATATATATATATATATATATATATATAAATATATATACATATACATACACTTGTATTTGTTTATATATCTAACTCTCTCCCCCGCCCCCACCCTCTCTCTCTATCATTCTCACCTTCTCCCTTCCTCATACTCCATCTCTGTATTTGTCTTTGTCTCTGTCTCTCTCTCACACCGCTCATTCTGCTTCCACTCTCTATCTCCTTTTCCCTTCTCCCTCCCCCCCCCCCCCCCTCCATTCTCTCTCTCTCTCTCTTTCTCCCTCTGTCTGTCTTTCTGTCAGTCTCTCCCTCTCTCTCTCTTTTTGTCAATCATCATATACACAATTTCATTTTTTTTCATTACGCTTCCTAATTTATTTTTGCCTATATTTTTCTCTGTCCATTTTTTGCTTGATGTCTGATTGCTGGCGGGTCTTTCGCATTAAAAAAGTACGCGCGGAAAATTGTGCAATAAATCATCAAAGTCACTTAACAGATTTTAAAAAACTTTAAAGGCATAAAAATTTTGGGAGCAATTTTAGCCACTTTGATAGCGTTTCCCGCGCCATTTGTCAAAGTCTATGATGGCTGCTTATAAAAATATGGAAACCGGTGATTACATAACAAATTGTTCATCTGGGTTTAAGTATCATTTGGATATTTTCGAGTATGGTTAAGTTATATTGGAAGGATGCTTGGGAAATGTGTGTAGGTCACTGTTTCATTAGACATGGAGTATCATTTCACTCGAATAAGCTTTTGTCAACAATGCACTTTTACATTAGTTTATATATACATACAACATTGGCTGTAGTCTACATGTGGAATCTATTAAACAGTTATAATAAATTCAGTAAAGAGCCCCCCCACCTCTAAAAAATAAAAAATAAAAAATAAAAAATAATATATTAAAAATATACTAACCATTTTGGATCCGCCAGGTTGATGAAAGAGACCGGCCATTCAGCTATTTTGGGTTTGAAATAAGAATATGGGAATTACTCCACAAAGCTATTCAATACTTGATTTATTGCATTCATTTGCGCTGTGCAATTGATCGTGCACATTGCTTTGATGACTTATCGCTATGTATGGTACATGACACACAACTAAATCTTCATTATATCATTGGATGATTTATTACAGGCAATGTGTGTGCAACTCATCAACTATATTCACAGCAGATTATTTATAATGCAACAAAGGTTTAGTATACAAATAATTGCTTATGATGTGCGTTTGATGTTTCATTAAATGCATGTGATGCATCATAATATGGAACTGAATATGTATTATAAATCAATATAATATTTTTTAATGAAGCTGATTGCTTATTATTTGCAACAGGTGGATCATGCTGTGAGGCTGGAAATGTGTCGTCTATCACTTCCTTTATACAATTTTTGTATCATCATGATTCATCAGCATTTCACCTTATGCTTCAAGTGATACATGTGTTGACATAGAGGACAAATACAGAGATATACATAGGCATACACAGATAATGGGTATTCATACATGAATATCTGTAGGTATGCATGATTAACCTCTCACTACCGAACCAATGACTTACATTACTAAAGAACTTTGTATAAGGTATCATTGTTATACTATCTTTATATGAGTGCTATGGTATACATCCATACAAGGTGGGGAAAGGAGCCGTATATATATGTCTGACTGCATGTATGTACGTATGTATTTGCTCGACTTATCTCTATAGTTATTTATGTAAAGGCTTTTTCCGTCAATTCTTGCTTTTCCGTCTGAATTGAGGCTTTCCGCTAGTAACGACCGTTTCCGTCTGACTAATTTCCGTCTTGATCTTGTGCTATTGATAAATTAGTAAGAGTGAGTGAATGTAAACTTAAGCTAATATTTTAGAACATTCGTATATACAGTCAACATTATTATATTTCTTTAAAATAACGTAATAATGAGAATCTTCGTGTGATTCCAGGGACCTTCGATAGCGCCATGTTTGTTTACATAAGTCAGTCGATTTTCATACAGAAAATTCATTCGGAAACCCCAAAAAATTGACGGAAAAAGTGACAGTGTGAAAGGGCCTTTACATAACTAAAGAGATAAGTCGAGCAAATACATACGTACATACATGCAGTCAGACATATATATACAGCTCCTTTTCCCATCTTGTATATATACCATAGCATTCATATAAAGATAGTATAACAATGATAGCTTATACAAAGTTAAGTATGTATGAGGTACAGAGAGAGAGAGAGAGAGAGAGAGAGAGAGAGAGAGAGAGAGAGAGAGAGAGAGAGAGAGAGAGAGAGAGAGAGAGAGAGAGAGAGAGAGAGAGGGAGAGAGAGGGAGAGAGAGATAGATTGATAGGGAGATAGAGTGACAGAGAGGGAGAGAGAGGGAGAGGGAGATAAAGTGAAAGGGAGAAAGAGTGAGAGAGAGAGAGAGAGAGAGAGAGAGAGAGAGAGAGAGAGAGAGAGAGAGGGGGGGGGGGGGACGCAGGGCAAAGCTGGGGAAAACTATGTTGTACGAGACGCTATTTCGGCATCCTGGTCGCTGAGAGTTGCAGGGAAGCTGAGCAAATGAATGATAAATGAATGATAAAGTGATTGCTTTGCTCAATGAATGATAAATGGTATATTGTGATTGATTTATTCATCTTAACGTATATTCATAATCATATCGTTTTTATAGTTTTTCATTTTCTATAGTTTTCTGGATCAAGCAGTCTTACTGTTAACATGATGTTAAAGTTATAAGGTTTCTTAGTACATTTTCATTCGAAAATTCGTTATGAACAAGTCATTTGAAATAAGAAAAAACAATTTAATAGAGGTGAAGATACTGCCCTCTGTTGACATCGATATAGCATTGACCTTTTCTGACCCGATATTCGCCTCGTTTTACATACTTACTAAGTCTCAAGAGGTCAGGTCAAGTCAGAGAGCATCCCTCGGCCGCGTGGAGTCGGCACTGGATGGTCATTTAATTATTTTTGATTTTTGTGTATTTTGGGTCGTGAAGATTAAAGATTTAAAGATTTAGCTTTAATACCATTTCTTACAATGGATATTCTTTTACTGGCACATACTGTCTGTTTTATTTTGCTTCTAAATCTCCCCCCGTGTGCAAGGAATGGCCGGGGTGACCATCCACTGGCAGCGCGCGGGATTGAACGCAGGTTAGGAAGATTGCTTGACCAACACGCTAACGGTTGCGGCAGAATAGTGTTCTAAGGCAGTAACACGATATGAATGTTTTTGTTCTTTCATAATAATGCAATGTACTCGTCTTTGCGGATTTTAGGAATGTTTGATTTAATTTTTTTTCCATTTTTAAACTTGTGTTTTTTTTTAGGAGGAGTTTTTGGTTGCGGATAATTGATTTTTTTCCGTTATTTTTTCATGCTCATTTTTTTTTTTTTTTTTTTTTTTTTTTTTTACTTCTCGGGATACTACAGTTCTCTTTGCATTTTTATGGTATCTTCCTGAATAAAATATAATTAGAATTTATCGTATGCTTAAAATAAAGATGTTAATCAAAATTAAAATAGCAAGTATTCAAATTCAAAATTAGACGTGATATGTCTTGGTCAGAATAATGAATTAGAAGTGAAATATAAATACAACTTGTCACTTAATTTAAGAAAATTGATATGACATGAACACTGACAGCATTTCTGTGGAAGATCAACCTTTACGATAAAGATGACGTAGAGGAATGATAAGAGAAGTGATATCAAGTTAATTAAAAGGAAACATGAAGAATCCAGAGATAAAAGTGGATAAAATAGCCTAATAAGTGGAAGAAGTGCATAAATGATGAAATACTCTTTTCATGTCTAGAGTAATTCTTTCATGCTTCTTGTATTCTAGATTCTCAAGTTGGGAAATCCCTTGATAAACCTTATTTATTAAACCGACAAATATTACATCTTTAACCAAATTATTAAGCCTTGAAACTTGGTGAGGTCATTTCTGCAACAGGAACAACGAAGGGAAGGGCAAGAAAACAATTGCAACAGGAACAACGAAGGGAAGGACAAGAAAACAATTGCAACAGGAACAACGAAGGGAAGGACAAGAAAACAATTGCAACAGGAACAACGAAGGGAAGGGCAAGAAAACAATTGCAACAGGAACAACGAAGGGAAGGACAAGAAAACAATTGCAACAGGAACAACGAAGGGAAGGACAAGAAAACAATTGCAACAGGAACAACGAAGGGAAGGACAAGAAAACAATTGCAACAGGAACAACGAAGGGAAGGACAAGGAAACAATTGCAACAGGAACAACGAAGGGAAGGACAAGAAATCACACGAATATGCCGAAGGCCTTTTCGCTATTGCTTCGTCAGGGCAGTAGCGAAAAGGCCTTCGGCATATTCGTGTGTTTTCTTGTCCTTCCCTTCGTTGTTCCAGTTGCAATCTGTTCGTCATGAATTCCACACAAAAGGTCATTTCTTTACGCTTACTCTCTAGTTTCGTTAGACGCATCTCATTCTTTCGTTAGACGCATCTCATTCTTTCGTTAGACGCATCTCATTCTTTCGTTAGACGCATCTCATTCTTTCGTTAGACGCATCTCATTCTTTCGTTAGACGCATCTCATTCTTTCGTTAGACGCATCTCACTCTTTCGTTAGACTCGTCTCATTCTTTCGTTAGACGCATCTCACTCTTTCGTTAGACTCGTCTCATTCTTTCGTTAGACGCATCTCATTCTTTCGTCAGACGCATCTCACTCTTTCGTTAGACGCATCTCATTCTTTCGTTAGACGCATCTCATTCTTTCGTCAGACGCATCTCATTCTTTCGTCAGACGCATCTCATTCTTTCGTCAGACGCATCTCATTCTTTCGTCAGACGCATCTCATTCTTTCGTTAGACGCATCTCATTCTTTCGTCAGACGCATCTCATTCTTTCGTCAGACGCATCTCATTCTTTCGTCAGACGCATCTCATTCTTTCGTCAGACGCATCTCATTCTTTCGTCAGACGCATCTCATTCTTTCGTCAGACGCATCTCATTCTTTCGTCAGACGCATCTCATTCTTTCGTTAGACGCATCTCATTCTTTCGTCAGACGCATCTCATTCTTTCGTCAGACGCATCTCATTCTTTCGTTAGACGCATCTCATTCTTTCGTCAGACGCATCTCATTCTTTCGTTAGACGCATCTCATTCTTTCGTCAGACGCATCTCATTCTTTCGTTAGACGCATCTCATTCTTTCGTCAGACGCATCTCATTCTTTCGTTAGACGCATCTCATTCTTTCGTCAGACGCATCTCATTCTTTCGTTAGACGCATCTCATTCTTTCGTCAGACGCATCTCATTCTTTCGTCAGACGCATCTCATTCTTTCGTTAGACGCATCTCATTCTTTCGTCAGACGCATCTCATTTTTTCCGTTAGACGCATCTCATTTTTTTTTGTTAGACGCATCTCATTTTTTTTTTTGTTAGACGCATCTCATTTTTTTTTGTTAGACGCATCGCTTTTTTTTTGTTAGACGCATCTCATTTTTGTCGTTAGACGCACCTAATTTTTCTAACATATTGACGACGAACTAACAACTCGAAGGAAGCAACACTTTCATAACAAGGGTCAGTGGTTATTCAAAGGAGGTCACGTGACGTAATAATTCACTCCCTTTAAGTTCTCGCTCAGGAATGGACAGGTCATATCTGGTCAGAGGTCAACCTAATACCCAAAACTGGCGCCACAACAGCGATAAGAAAACAGGCCTTTTGATAAGAACAAGATAAGAATACCAAAAGGAAACAGAAGACAATAATAAAAAAAAACACTGAAATGTTGGTTATTTGAGGAAGGAAAAATTATCGTGATTATGCCTCGCCATTATCACAGAGCGAGGGATCTGCAAGTGAGAGCCCTTCGCAAGACCCTGTTGCAATGCAATGACACGGCGTGATTGCCAACGTGCTTATAAATCCTACGAATGTGTACAAAGGATAAACTCTAGACATGTTATACCCAAGTTTTTTTCCCAACACGGACCAGATACACGTGTAGATATGCAGTTAATCCGTAACGAACAACGAGAGAACGTATAAAATGGAGGAGATAAGACCTGAAGTAAGACTTTCGTTCCAAACGTCGATAAGAGAACGTTATTTACGAAGGGTGGGCGTGGCTCTGTGGGTCACGTTGGCGCTTGCAGGCGAAGAACACCACGACTGGCAACCTAGCGAGCATATTTACATATATCTATAGCTATCTGTCCAATTTATCTATTCCTCTGTCTATATAGCTATTCATTTATTAATTCAACAGTCTGTCTATTCATCCACTGATTCAAGTCTATCTATCTATGTACCTGTTTCTCAATATCCCTCGATCCATCTCTCTACCTATGATTCTATCTATTTATATATATCTGTATAATTGTCTATCTATCGACCTATCTATTTATCATACATGATTATCTATCTGTCTAATCTCAATCTAATTATCTATATATCTTTATAAATATTGATTTATCTATCTTTTTATCTATATATCTATCTGTATGAGCATATGTGCGTGAGGAAGATAGATAAAGACAAATAGATATTGAAATAAATTAGAATAAACTAAATGAAGAAATAAATAAAATAAAAATGAATGATTGAAAAAATATAAACAAATAAATAATAAAACTAACAGTTATCACCACGCATTTGTTATCTTATAAGAACAAGTTAGCTCAAGAAAAACAACAACAAACACAAACATCCTACAGATATGAGTTCCATCTCTTCGGTTCATTTCTGTTCATTTGCAGAGGTTCAAGTATCATCCTTCTGGGGAATCAATTTCTATTTTAAAAGGCTGGTTGGTGGAATTGGATGGATGGATTGTAGTCGTAGGTATGTATTTGTTAATTGGTTAATTGGTCATTTGGTTGTTGTTGTTTTTTTTGGCTTATGTAGGAGTATGTTGGGAGTTACTGATGGAGTGTGTTTAGAATGTAGAAAGATAAACAAAATCAATGTTATGCAGACATATGCATGTATCTGTCTATCTAATAGCGCACACCCACACACACACACACACACACACACACACACACACACACACACACACACACACACACACACACACACACACACACACACACACACACACACACACACACACACACACTCACACACACACACACACTCACACACACACACACACACACACACACTCACACACACACACACACACACACGCACACACACACACGCACACACACACACACACACACACACACACACACACACACACACTCACACTCACACACACATTCTCTCTCTACATATATAAGTGACATAGAAATCAAAGGGACGAGAGAACAGAATCTAAAAAAGAAAGAGAAACTAAAGAAGGTAAAGATAAAGAAAAAAAAAAGAATAAAGAAAAAAAGACCTTAATCCCCCCCCCCCCCTGATCTTGAATAAGAAGTATAGCGTCAGACAGGAATCTTCGTCAGTTTGGAAGTGAAATGAACACCACGGGGATTCATCTCCCGAAGAGGGTTTGTGAAGCGGGAGAGAGGCTGGGCGACCGTCATGCCACACGGGGCTTCGCTTCCCCTCCTCCTTCTTTTGTCTTTTTTTTTTTTTTTTGTTAGCTTTCTCTTCTTTCGTCTTTTTTTTTTTTTTTTTTTTTTTTTTTTTTTTTTAGCTTTCTCGTTTCTGCTTCTCTTTCTATTCCCCTTCCTTTGTTTATCTCTTTTTGTGTTCCTGTTCTTGTGTTCTTTTATATATATATATATATATATATATATATATATATATATATATATATATATTTTAGCTTTCTCGTTTCTGCTTCTCTTTCTATCCCCCTTCCTTTGTTTATCTTTTTTGTGCTCCTGTTCTTGTGTGTTCTTTTATATATATATATATATATATATATATATATATATATATATATATATATATATATATATATTAGCTTTCTCGTTTCTGCTTCTCTCTTTATCCCCCTTCGCTTGTTTATCTTTTTTTTGTGTTCCTGTTCTTGTGTGTTCTTTTATACATATATTTATATATTTTTTTAGCTTTCTCGTTTCTGCTTCTCTCTTTATCCCCCTTCCCTTGTTTATCTCTATTTTTTTGCTTTCCTGTTCTTGTATGTTCTTTTATAAGCTTTTTAAAAAATGTTTTCTCATTTCTGCGTCTCTCTCTCTATTCCCCATCCCTTGTTTATCTTTTTTGTGTTCCTGTTCTTGTGTGTTCTTTTATCAGCTTAAAAAAAAGTTTTCTCGTTTCTGCTTCCCTCTCTCTATTCCCCTTTACTTGTTTATCTTTTTTTTTGTATTCCTGTTCATGTATGTTCTATTTCCTCAGTTGCCTTGCGCGTGTGTATTTTCATCTCCATTTATGCTTTCTCCTGTTTTATTTGATTTATTTTTTTAGTTTTCCTTTCTGGGCCTCTTCTCATGTTTCGTCCAAGGATTATAGTTGCATGTATTCTGCTCTTACTCCTTTATCATACAGTTTCCATTTATCACTTAATTTAGTCGGCGGCTTTCCCTCTCACCTCCATTTATTCATTTTCGCTTCCTCTCCCTTTCTCCTTTTCCCATCTCCGCCTATTCATTGCATAAAGGTTAATCTCATCTTGTCAATATCACGTTGCAGCGTTGGTCAATCCTTCTTCCTCTCTTTCTCTTCCCGTTTCTTTCTTTTTCGTTTTGTTTATTATTCTCTCTTTCTCTCGTTCTTAATCTGTTTCTCTATTTTCTCTCTCTTTCTTTCCTCTCGATTTCTCCCTCCCTCCGCCTTCTCCCTTCTCTATCCTCACCTCTCTCTCTTTCTCTCCCTCCCTCTGTCTGCTCCCTTCATTCTCCATATCTCTTTCGTTCTCTCTTTCTCCCTCCCTCCATCCATCTACTGCCTTCTCTCTCTCTCCCTCTGTCTACATCCTTCTTTCTCCAAATCTCTCGTTCTCTCTTTCTCCCTTCTTCCCTTCGCCTACTCCCTTCTTTCTCCTCATCTCTTTCGTCTTCTCTTTCTTCCTCCCTCCCTCCGTCCACTCCCTTCTCTCTTCATCTCCTTCGTTCTCCCTTTCTCCCTCCCTCCTTCCGTCACCTTCCCTCCCTCTCCTCATCTCTCTCTCTCTCTCTTTCCTTCCCCCTTTCATCACCTCCCTTCCCATCCGCCTTCCCATTCACTCGTCTTTCCAAATGTGGTGACGAATCTGTTCTCGCTCGGAACTTCTCGCTCAGTCGCTATATCTGGCGCACCTTACGCTCTCCCTCTCAGAATGGGGGGGTGGGGGGTGGGGGTGGGGTGGGGTGGGGGAGGCGCTACATTCAGCAGGGAGAGGGTGGTTTCGGATGCGATGTTATGGTGGGGGGATGGATCACACACGTACACACATACATACACAAACACATACATACAAACACATACATACACATACACACAAACACAAACACAAACACACATACAAACACATACATACACAAAAAAAACACACAGGCACACACACACAAACACATACAAACGCACACACACACACACACATACAAACACATACATACACACATACACACAAATATGCACACAAACACACATATACAAATACACGCACACATTCGATTCGATTTTTAATTTGTGGAACACTCCTTCACGAAGTTTCTACTGAATTAACTGTAACTATACATAGTTGATTTTTATATATTTCGGGGATATTGTTGCATTTATTTATTTATTTATTTATTTATTTTTTTGCAAATGATTGTGGTTACTCTTATGGGCGTACTTGATTTTTTTTTACTCTTGAAATTAGACCTCTTATCATCGACATCAATTGTTTCTTTTTACGTTAACTAATAATTAGAATCATATATTCTCGTCACATAGAGACGATACGAATTAGAACTTGTATCTAATTAATTACGTTAATCAATAGATTCATAAATTCTCGTCACATAGAGACGATACGAATTAGAACTTGTGTCTAATTAATTACGTTAATCAATAGATTCAAATATTCTCGTCACATAGAGACGATACGAATTAGAACTTGTATCTAATTAATTACGTTAATCAATTGATTCATAAATTCTCGTCACATAGAGACGATATATCCACGAATCAGAACTTGTATCTAAGTAATATCGCTGCCTACTTATTCTTTTCGTTGCCACCAGATAATATGGTTCGTAATTACAAGCACAAAACACTTCCTGTGGGCTGGTCTGTGGTAATCTCCTCCACTGACAAAGTAAAATTAAAAAATACAGGGTGGTTCACATTTTCCAACATTTTCACAAGCGTGCTCGCCATTCGCTGGAGGGGAGGTAGTCAAGGTTCTGGTATACGCTTAAATAATAATAATAATAATAATAATGATAATGATAATAATAATGATAATAATAATAATAATAATAATAATAATAATAATAATAATAAATACTACTACTACTACTACTACTACTACTACTACTACTAATAATAATAATAATAATGATAATAATAAAAATGATAATAATAATGATAATAGAATACTACTACTACTACTACTACTACTAATAATAATAATAATAAGTAAATAAAAATGTCGATCGTTTTTTATGCGCATGCCAAATATTTTCCCTCCTTGCGACTATTGTGATTACTGAAAAAAAAAACAACAAAAAAAAAAACAGGTATATATTTTCATGATTAGTTGTCGGCAGAAAATGCGAACGGAAACTGTTGTTTTCCAGTTGTAGTTTTGGCTCCTGTGAAGTCGGTCGTTGTGGCAATTTGATGCCCTTTTATTTCTTATCTTTTGACGATATCAATTTCATTCTTGTGTTAAATTCGTCGTTTCGAACACGAGTACTTATAAGAAACCGTTACTATTTCAAGTACTTATAAGGAACTTTTACTATTTCAAGAATCTATAGAATTATAGATGTTACTATAGAAACTATGCTGAAATATTTGAAACTATCCCACTTTCTTACCCAGTGTTATAATGATAACAACCCAGTAACTATGGCTTAAAACAGCAACAACAACTTTAATCAGAATACTTAGAGTTGCCGAATGCTGGATCTTCCCCACTTGGCATGAGAGCAAATCCCCAAGAATGTCACTCTGTGGGGAGTGATAATGAAAATAATAAAAATAATAAAATAATAAAAATGAACGACCGAACGAGGTAATTTATTAGAGTACTTGGAATAGGCATGTTTTGGGCTAAATAATACGAAGGTAGGGGATTGGGGGAGTTGTGGAAGTACCTGTAGTAATAGCAGTGATAGCGGTCGTTATTCAGTGCATAGAACTAAGAAAGAAAGAAAGAGAGAAAGAAATAATAAAATGGTGACAGAAAGAAAGAAAGAGAAAGAAAGAATAAAATAGTGACAGAAAGAAAGAATAAAATGGTGACAGAAAGAAAGAATAAAATGGTGACAGAAAGAAAGAATAAAATGGTGACAGAAAGAAAGAGAAAGAGAGAATAAAATGGTGACAGAAAGAAAGAATAAAATGGTGACAGAAAGAAAGGGAAAGAAAGAATAAAATGGTGACAGAAAGAAAGGGAAAGAAAGAATAAAATGGTGACAGAAAGAAAGAGAAAGAAAGAATAAAATGGTGACAGAAAGAAAGAAAGAATAAAATGGTGACAGAAAGAAAGAAAGAAAGGGAAAGAAAGAAAGAGAAAGAAAGAATAAAATGGTGACAGAAAGAAAGGGAAAGAAAGAATAAAATGGTGACAGAAGGAAAGGGAAAGAAAGAGTAAAATGGTGACAGAAAGAAAGAAAGAGAAAGAAAGAATAAAATGGTGACAGAAAGATAAAGAAAGAATAAAATTGTGACAGAAAGTAAGGGAAAGAAAGAATAAAATGGTGACAGAAAGAAAGAATAAAATGGTGACAGAAAGATAAAGAAAGAATAAAATGGTGACGGGTTGGTGGCCATGCAGTAATATCAACAGTGGTTACTAAAATAAAAAATGACAAGAAATAAAGAAAAAAACAGGAAATAAATAAAGGGGAAAAAGAGAAAAAGAAAAAGAAAGAAACAGGATACAAACAAAGGGGAAAAAATAGAAAGAAACAGGAAACAAAGAAAGGGAAAAAAAAGAAAAAGAAAGAAAGAAAAGAAATAAAATAAAATAGGAAGACCCCACCCGCCCACACAAACGCCCCCCCACCACCTCCCCCTCCGAGCGCCTCGTTGGCTCTCTCGCTCTCGAAATAGGAAATAAAGAAAGGGAAAAAAGATAAAAAATAAAAAAAAAATAAAAGAAACATGAAATTAAGAAAGGAAAAATAGGATAAAAAGAAAAAGAAAGAAAACAAAGCCGGAGACTCCACCGCCCACACAAACACCCCCCCCCCCCCACCACCTCCCCCTCCGAGCGCCTCGTTGGCTCTCTCGCTCTCGAAATAGGAAATAAAGAAAGGGAAAAAAGATAAAAAGAAAAAAAAAGAAATAAAAGTAAGAAACAGGAAATAAAGAAAGGAAAAAAGGATAAAAAGAAAAAGAAAGAAAACAAACCAGGAGGCGTCATGAAGGAACCACGTCGCTCGCAGACGTCGAAATGAGGCAATTACCGGGAGGGGGGGGGGGGGAGGGAGACCGGGGGACGAGGAGCCACAAGCACGGGACCGAAGGGCGATGGGGTTTGGAGAAAGAGAAAGAGGAAGAGAAAGAAATGAAAGAAAGACGCAGGAAATAAAGAAAGGGGGAAAAAGAATAAAAGAAAAAGAAATGAATAAAAGAAAGAAACAGGAAACAAAGAAAGGGGTAAACAGAGAAAAAGAAAAAGAAAGAAACAGGAAATAAAGAAAGGAGCAGCAATGAAGCCGAGGAGGCGTCATGAAGGAACCACGTCGCTCGCAGACGTCGAAATGAGGCGATTACCGGGAGGGGGGGGGGGGAGACCGGGGGAGAAAATAAATAAAAGAAAGAAACAAGAAATAAAGAAGAGAAAAAAGAGAAAAATAAAAATAAAAGAAAGAAACAAGAAATAAAGAAATGGAAAAAAAAGAAATAAATAAAAGAAAGAAACAGGAAATAAAGAAGAGTAAAAGAAAAATAAAAGAAAGAAACAGGAAATAAAGAAAGGGGAAAAACGAAAAAAAGAAAGAAAGAAAAGTAAGAAACAGGAAATAAAGAAAGGGGAAAAAGAAAAAAGAAATAAATAAAAGTAAGAAACAGGAAATAAAGAAAGGGGAAAAAAGAAAAAAAGAAAAAGAAAGAAACAGGATACAAACAAAGGGGAAAAAATAGAAAGAAACAGGAAACAAAGAAAGTGGAAAATAAAAAGAAAAAGAAAGAAATAAAAGAAAGAAAACAAACCAGGAGGCGTCATGAAGGAACCACGTCGCTCGCAGACGTCGAAATGAGGCAATTACCGGGAGGGGGGGGGGGGAGGGAGACCGGGGGACGAGGAGCCACAAGCACGGGACCGAAGGGCGATGGGGTTTGGAAAAAGAGGAAGAGGAAGAGAAAGAAATGAAAGAAAGACGCAGGAAATAAAGAAAGGGGGAAAAAAGAATAAAAGAAAAAGAAAGTAAAATAAGAAAGAAACAAGAAACAAAGAAAGGGGAAAATAGAGAAAAAGAAAAAGAAAGAAACAGGAAATAATCAGCAATGAAGCCGAGGAGGCGTCATGAAGGAACCACGTCGCTCGCAGACGTCGAAATGAGGCGATTACCGGGAGGGAGACCGGGGGAGAAAATAGATAAAAGAAAGAAACAAGAAATAAAGAAATGGAAAAAAAGAAATAAATAAAAGAAAGAAACGGGAAATAAAGAAGAGAAAAAAGAGAAAAATAAAAATAAAAGAAACAGGAAATAAAGAAAGGGGGAAAAATGAATAAATAAAAGAAAGAAACAGGAAACAAAGAAAGGGGAAAGAGAAAAAGAAAACAAACCAGGAGGCTCCATCCGCCCCCCCCCCCCACCTCCGCTTCCGAGCAGAGCCACGACGGCGAGGCACCGAAGCCCCGCGCCAGGAGCCGGGCAGAGAGCCGAGCGCCGTGAGCCGCAGCGACGAAGCCGAAAAAAAACAAGAAACAAGAAATAAAGAAATGGAAAAAAATAAATAAAAGAAAGAAACAGGAAACAAAGAAAGGATAAAAAGAAAAAGAAAACAAACCAGGAGGCCCCACCCCCCCACACAACCCCCCCCCCCCCCCACCACCTCCCCCTCCGAGCAGATCCACGACGGCGAGGCCCCGAAGCCCCGCGCCAGGAGCCGGGCAGAGAGCCGAGCGCCGTGAGCCGAGGCAATGAAGCCGAAAAAAAAACAAGAAACAGGAAATAAAGAAATGGAAAAAAAAGAAATAAATAAAAGAAAGAAACAGGAAATAAGGAAGAGAAAAAAGAGAAAAAGAAAAATAAAAGAAAGAAACAGGAAATAAAGAAGAGAAAAAAGAGAAAAAGAAATAAAAAAAAGAAAGAAACAGGAAATAAAGAAAGGAAAAAGGGGGAAAAAGAAAAAGAAAGAATCAAAAGAAAGAAAACAAACCAGGAGGCGTCATGAAGGAACCACGTCGCTCGCAGACGTCGAAATGAGGCCATTACCGGGAGGGGGGGGGGAGGGAGACCGGGGGAGCCAGCAACGGGACCGGGAGACGAGGAGCCACAAGCACGGGACCGAAGGGCGATGGGGTTTGGAAAAAGAGAAAGAGGAAGAGAAGTAAATGAAAGAAAGACACGGGAAATAAAGAAAGGGGGAAAAAAGATAAAAGAAAAAGAAAGATATAGGAAATAAAGAAACGAGAAAAAAAAGGTGGTGTGTGTTCTTAGGGTTCGGGGATGTAGGTGTGTTACAGTCCATGGTATTATGGATGTATTGTTTGACTTTTAAGAGTGCGCGCAATGTCATGACACCAAAGTGAGTGACGGGTTTTGATAGAGTAGAATAATGAGTATGGAAAGTAGAGTGTATGGAGATTACATATATATTTTTATTTTTTAACTCTGAGCATTTTGCAAGATGTTTGTATAAGTATGAAACCGAATTGAAAATCTGCCAGATTTTATCTTTAAAGAGACACAAATACAAAATTTCCAGGATTTTCCAGCCTTGAAATCAAAATTCCATTATATCCCAGGTTTGGATATTGCAATTTCCATTTCCATGACTTTCCATGACTTTCCATGACCCAAACGAACCCTGTTTAGAGAACAGGTCATGCTGTAGCTCTTCGTCTTCTGGTTAACTTTGGAACTCTCTTTGAGATTGTTCATTAACAAGAAGCCATGGACATGAAGCGAAGATAGGTTTTGGCAGAACAAGGTAGGATGTGGGTGTTTATTAATTAATTAATTAATTAATTAATTAATGTCATAGAAAGTGTACCCTAGGGCTCTAGGTACTAGGTATGATTCACTCTTTGGTATTGAGATCTATGTGTGTATAGTAATTTAACAGAAAAGAGCTCTAACCACAAGGAATTTCAGTATTCATACATTCGATAAATACCTTTTGATATTAAAGAGTTATCTTGAGTAGGCTTCAGGTGTGGCTCTTGTATAACTGTGATTGCAAGTAACAGTGATTTTACAGTTGACGGACTTGTGATGGTGTTGGTGATTAGAAAATAGTTAAAAGCCTTTTAATAATTGATCAGTAAGTACTAGAATGGAAATTGTGTCGCGCACGCAGCTGGCTCCGCCCACTTGTTCCCTTCTCGTTTGCTGGCCACGAAAAATTGTCGAAGTGTCTCTTTACCGTAACGTGGATTTGTCATTTACGCTGAACCCTACTAGGTTGTGACATCAATGACCCATTTTGATAGCGCTGAAACGACGTGTAAATAACGCATTATCCATCACTAACGTTACATAATGCAAAGCAATAGCCGTTTAACAAAAAAAAAAAAAAAAAAAAAAAAAAAAAAAACAGTTTATGAACAATATGAAAAGTGAACTGCGCAAATTACGACTTTTAGCAGTAACTTGCCTGCCTATATAAGGTTTCCAGACTTGACTTGATTTAATTTCATCTTAGAAGTTATAATCCTCAATATACTTTTAGGGGCGAAATAACTTTCAGTCGAATCCCTTTTCGTCAATACACAATTTTACTCTTACTTTCATTCTGTTGGAAATATTCTTTCTCAACAGCCTAAATTTTGAATCAAGTAATGACAAGCACTTTCTTTCTTTCTTTCTTTCTAAAAAAAAAAAAAAAAAAAAAAAAAAAAGAAGATATCTGGAGACAAAAATCAACATATAATAACCAACCAGTATCAAAAGTAGTTGATATTACGAAATAATCTTGTATATCAAACCTAGTGTTATTATTTACTAAATTTGGGAAGATGGAATAAATAGGGCAGAAGCAAATGCAAAAACCTTAACCCTAATTTTACTAACATGAGGAATTCACTGCCGCATTTTCCTTGAAATAACGGAGACCTGTATACAATGACATTCCTGACCTGCATTTTGTCTTTTTCTGAAGAACAAGGGCGACCACATTTATTCCATACAATTTTCTTATTTCCCATTTTCTTCTCTCTGTAACTATCGTTTTCTATTACCAATGTAACACATGGTAAAGAAAAAGAAAGAAAAAAAAGAAAAAAGAAAAAACCCATCCCTTCTCCTATTGGCTGACTCTAAGGAAAAGATGCCAGGTTCCTCAACACCTTTTTTTTACGTTCAAAGTTCAGACGCCACTCTTAGCGATATAACCCGGAGGTGGAAAATAGGCCGGAAATAAAATATATTGATGCCGCGATTCTTAGCAAAGTCGCCGTTATGCACACAGAGCAAAACTTTAAGAACCAAAGGACACGTGACTCGCTGAGTGCTCTTCTTGTAAAGTTTTGCTCGTGTATGAAGACGTTTGATAAAAGAAGAAGGAAAAGAAATAGGAACAGAAAAATGGGAAATGTTACAGGAGGGAGATAAAGTAGTGCGTGGAGAAAAAAAGAAGGAAAAGAAGAAGCATAATATTTTGAAAACAAGGAGGTGGCGCAGGTAGGTATAAGGCGCTTGGTTTTTGAAGGAGTTTGTGTTCAGTGTTGTGCTGAAAGGGATATGTTGCATAGGTTTGACGTTCCGGAATTCTCTTTCCCTCTTTTCTCTCTCTCTTTCTTTCCATCTCTCTTTCTCCTACACTATCCCCCCTCTCTCTTTCTTTCCTTCTCTCTGTCTTCCCCTATACCCCCTCTCTCTTTTCGTCTCCCTCTCTCTCTCACTTCAACTCTTTTTCTCCCTCCTTCCTTCTCCCTGTCTCTCTCCTTCTCTTTTTTTTTCTCTCTCTCCTTCTCCTTGCTCTCTCACCTTCTCCCTCTTTCTCTCCTTCTCCCTCCTCTCTCTCTCTCTCTCTCAATGTCGTTTTTACCCAACCTTGATGCAGTACCTGTGGATAAGATCTAACTCAAGTCGCAATGCCTTGGGAAAGATGCCATAAAAACACTAAACAAAATCACACAGTCTTCTTATCGTCTGCAGCTGATATCAGTGTCTTCGGCCCAGCAACGGAGAGGTCTTAACGCGCGAATGGACAACGTAATCTGCTCCCAAACATGTCACGGGATATCCTGCATGTTGCACCATAATGCATTCACGTTAATCCCTGTAGAGGCAGAAGTGGTGGCGCTGGAACCTCAGCTCTCGATGTTCATTTTGCCGTGAGACCAGCTGGGGCTTCCTCACGTAGGGTTTCCGAGAGTGATTTATGATGGGGAAAATACTGTGAGAATGGGTTATGGGCCTTTTTACTAGGGATGCTGAATTGTTTCACGTGAGGAATTAAAAAAAAAAAAAAAAACTGCAAGAATTTGCGATGATGTAGCAGTGTGTGTGGTGTGACAATTATAAGGGAAGCGAAGAAATAAGAAAAATATCAAAATCAGCATTAAGATATTGATTCCAGTGGTAGCTGTGTCATCGATGACTGTCAAGAATGTCCTGTCAAGATTTCTTACAGTAGGGATGGCCTTTCATCATAGTTCTGCAACGTATGCCTGGGGCAGCACCATCGCCAGGAGTACGTTTCCTCGCCGTCAGTGTCAGTACGAGGTCAAATTTACCAAACCAGGTATTCGTTCTGTTAACATGACCTTGTATTGTTGTATGAATGCTATTGATATAACATATCATATCGCAAAATCAACTTCTCGCGTTGCCTGGGTCTCTAAACAGGCTCTGGTTTGAACGTGTGCTTCATTCAGTCCGAGGCAGATGCTCGAGCACGTTCGAAGCTGACGTACAGTCCCCATGTGTCAGTATCTCATGTGGACTGTATGTTATCCCCATCTGAACTGTGCGAAATCAGTGTGATGTGTGGGCGAAATCTGTGTGATGTGTGGACGTAAAGGTTGGCACTGTAAGCTATGACCGCTGGTCTAGTGGATTATTTTGAAGCAAATGTGTGTTGTTTGACGCCTTTGGCTCTCAGCTGATCTCCTGGGCTTCGACGAGTGCCAGGTATGTTATCTTGGGGTAAGTTGATTTCTTGCTTGTTAAAAGATAAGATATTTCACACACATACATGCGTATACATACATTCATACATATATGTGAATAATATATATATATATATATATATATATATATATATATATATATATATATATATATATATATATATATATACAGTTGGCACTGTAAGCTATGACCGCTGGTCTAGTGGATTATTTTGAAGCAAATGTGTGTTGTTTGACGCCTTTGGCTCTCAGCTGATCTCCTGGGCTTCGTCGAGTGCCAGGTATTTTATCTTGGGGTAAGTTGATTTCTTGCTTGTTAAAAGATATTTCACACACATACATGCGTATACATACATCCATACATATATGTGAATAATACACACACACACACACACACACACACACACATATATATATATATATATATATATATATATATATATATATATATATATATATATATATATATATATATATATATATATATTAACATAAATGTGTGTGTGCATTAGTCTCTCTCAAATAAAGATTTGAGAGAGACCTATGTCCTGCAATGGAATGACAGACTGTGGAATAGCAGATGCATGTGCACACACACGCACATATATTTGTGTGTGTATGTTTGTATACGCATAGTTCTCTGATTTTTATTACGGCGAACATTCTCAATGATTTCCCATATTTTTGAGTCCATGTAAATACAGTTTATATATTTTCTTATCTAATTTTTACTCTTAGTGTGTCTATCATATATGTATCCCTATTATCCAACTACGCCTTGGCACGCTTCGACTCATGCGCTCTCTCTCTCTCTCTCTCTCTCTCTCTCTCTCTCTCTCTCTCTCTCTCTCTCTCTCTCTCTCTCTCTCCCTCTCTCTCTTCTTTCTCTCTCTCTCTCTCTCTCTCTGTCAGCTATATGGAAAGCGGATGGGTTGGGCTTCACACCTAGGCATTGCAGCTGCCTCACTTCCTGGCTTCGCACCTTCCTTACCAGCCCAAAGACTTTCTTCCGGCTCTTCGACACGCCCGGAAGAATGGACACCCAAAGAATAGGGTACGAGGCACCTCCGCCAGCAGGACAAGGAGGCGTTGGATATAAAGGACGTCTCGTCAGGCAGAGACAGCTTCGACAGCACCAGAAGCAGACCAAGACCCAGCAGGGAGCCCAAGTAGGGCAGAAGGCCGCCCTCGGCCCTCGGGGCGCGGGGTCACTCTCGGGGCCGCGCAGTTACCTCCCAATAAACTCCTAAAGCAAGTCAGACCCTTGGTCATTCACCACCACCTCCACGCCCCCCAATCCTTACGTTGACAACTGGTGGCTAGCGGTGGAAGAACTTAACAACGCCGAACGTTCCTGAAAGAAGCTCCTGCCGAAGTGCCTCCTCGCCTTAACGCCAGCCATCGCTAACAAGATCCACACCATGTCTGCCACACTACGTCATGCTGACAACTCACGCCTGTTCTACGCTCCCGACGAAGTCGCTGAAGATGATTCCCCAACCCACTCTCGCCAACCGACTCACCTACCTCGCCAAGTCTTCGCGAACCTTCGTCAGCACAAGCCATGAAATCACACTTCGACCCTACACCACCGATACTATCTCGCTACGTTTGAGTAAGTGTACCTCTTCAGTGCCAGTTTAACTATTCGCCCTCCCTAAACCCACCCACACCTTACATATAAGTTGCCTTTTCTTAACTACTAATCCTATATTACAAAATTTCTCACTGTTAATAATTGTTTTACACACTGGGGTCACTGTGACCACTCACCTTACTCCCCCGTCCTAACCATTCTTTAATTGATGTATATTGTTGTGTTATTTGTGTCTTTCAGACTAATGTATTATTGTTGCCTTTACATTGCATAATGCTTTATTTTTTCAGAACAAATAACTATTTCAATTTATTTAATTATCGTAATGTATCGATTTTACCGCGTATATTATTCGCGTCTATTGTTGCGAATTTACAGTAATCTTTGCTTGACTTTATCGAGTGCCATGTTTATTATCTTGGGGTAAGTTCCTTCGTTCTTGTTTGTTAAAAGATATTTCACTTTCATTCATGTGAATTTATACATATGGTGTGTTTTGAAAATCACTTTCCTTTACTTGCCGCGGTAATTGTTCGCTTATTCACACATACATGTCGACCCTTTACTCACCTATTTGACACGCTCTACACGAATTCACTCTAGGATTATTTGTACTAAGTACCATGTTTTATAACTGATACTAACTCACTTTA
>NC_091589.1:22604318-22606818 GCF_042767895.1 Penaeus vannamei
ATTGATGATCATTATGATGATGATGTCGATATTGATGATCATTATGATGATGATGACGATATTGATGATCATTATGATGATGATGACGATATTGATGATCATTATGATGATGATGACGATATTGATGATCATTATGATGATGACGATATTGATGATCATTATGATGATGATGACGATATTGATGATCATTATGATGATGATGACGATATTGATGATCATTATGATGATGATGACGATATTGATGATCATTATGATGATGATGATGATATTGATGATCATTATGATGATGATGTCGATATTGATGATCATTATGATGATAACGACGATATTGATGATCATTATGATGATGATGATGACGATATTGATGATCATTATGATGATGATGATGATGATATTGATGATCATTATGATGATGATGACGATATTGATGATCATTATGATGATGATGATATTGATCATTATGATGATGATGACGATATTGATGATCATTATGATGATGATGACGATATTGATGATCATTATGATGATGATGATATTGATCATTATGATGATGATGACGATATTGATGATCATTATGATGATGATGATGACGATATTGATGATCATTATGATGATGATGACGATATTGATGATCATTATGATGATGATGACGATATTGATGATCATTATGATGATGATGATGATGATATTGATGATAATTATGATGATGACGACGATATTGATGATCATTATGATGATGATGATATTGATGATCATTATGATGATGATGACGATATTGATGATCATTATGATGATGATGACGATATTGATGATCATTATGGTGATGACGATATTGATGATCATTATGATGATGACGATATTGATGATCATTATGATGATGATGACGATATTGATGATCATTATGATGATGATGACGATATTGATGATCATTATGATGATGATGACGATATTGATGATCATTATGATGATGATGACGATATTGATGATCATTATGATGATGATGATGATGATATTGATGATCATTATGATGATGATGTCGATATTGATGATCATTATGATGATGACGATATTGATGATCATTATGATGATGATGACGATATTGATGATCATTATGATGATGATGACGATATTGATGATCATTATGATGATGATGATGACGATATTGATGATCATTATGATGATGATGATGACGATATTGATGATCATTATGATGATGATGATGACGATATTGATGATCATTATGATGATGATGATGTATATTGTCGCTGTAGTTTTCCATATTTTTATTTATTTCTCTCTGTTATGGTTCTCTTCAGGCTAAAGGATTTCCTGGCTCTTGTTCTCTCAGAGGCGCTGATTGGTTGCAGATCTCGCGTTGTGATTGGCTATCCGTATTATTCTCGTTTTCTATGTAGTATTGAGGGGGATAGAACATGTATTGAAGGGGTAACTGAAGTGCGTTTAAGCCAGCACAAAGAATAATAAAATTGAATATATCTCTTTTCTAGGATCAAATCATTATCGCAAAAAATAAATGTGAATTATATTCTATGAGTGTCACCGGAAAATATATTAAAAATTTTGTGGTCTTGAAAAATTACGGGCAGTGACGTCATGAATTACCGACTACGTCATTAATACTTCACAATGTACTGAAAACGTCATGAAAACATCATAAGAACCTCACTGCACACACACACACACACACACACACACACACACACACACACACATATATATATATATATATATATATACATATATATATATATATATATATATATATATATATATATATGTATGTATGTATTTCAATATATATATATACATATATAATATATATATATATATATATATATATACATATAAAATATATATATATATATATATATATATATATATATATATATATATATATATATATATATATATATATGTATGTGTGTGTGTGTGTGCATGTGCATGTGTGTGTTTGTGTGTGTGTAATCATATATATATACATATGTATATATAATATATATATATAAATATATATATATATATATATATATATATATGAATACATATATGTATGTATGCATACATATATGCGCACATACACACACACGCACACACTCTCCCTCTCTCACACACACACATATACATATATACACACACACATATACATACATGTGTGTGTGTACATATCTATATCTAACAGAAACTCACATGTGCACACTTACATGCACATACGAGTGTACAGGTTGAACTGTATTCATGTTGGCAAATGTAGAAAAGGTATGAATGAGAATGGATATCTTCACAATACAGGAGATGTATTTGACATGTATTCCTGACGAAGAGAGAATCGAAACCGGTCAAATACATCTCTTCTATTGTGAAGATATCCATTCTCATTCATACCTTTTCTACGAGTACACAGACAACAGTTCCCCCAGAAATAATAATTTTATGTAAACAGAATTTCCAATAACTATTTTGTGATAAGGGATAAAGGAAG
>NC_091589.1:22621818-22626818 GCF_042767895.1 Penaeus vannamei
TATACTCTACCTAGAATCACATCTTATTTATCAACTTTTTTATATATACTTTATCTAGAAACACATTTTGTTTATCATTAACTTTTTTTATTTTTATTTTTTCATTCTCTTTTAGTTCTAATGATTAGCATACCACGTGGCAGGATTGAAAAGAAACTTGAATGATATATTCTCCGATATGCTATACCATTTTCGATCCATTACCGCCGCAGGTTGGTAAAAAAAAAAAAAAAAAAAAAAAAAAAAAAAAAAAAAAAAAAAAAAAAAAAACACACAGAATGAGTGATCGTGTTTACATTGCGTAATTATAGGACATGTGATACCGTGAAATGCCTTTTTGATTAAGTAATAAATTCGCCTTTTTTTATTTCTCATTTTTTTTTTTTATTTCTTTACCTTGATCAAAGATGAGAACATAGAATGAGCTTAATTACTTTTGTGTTTTGTTATTAATTAGGGATTGATGTTTTATGATGTTGAGAGTTCTTGGAAAATAAGGACAAGGATGATGATGGTACTGGTGATTGTGATAATAATGATGATGATGATGACAATGATTATTTTAACAATAATGGTGATGATAATAATAGTAATGATGTTAATAAAAATAATAACATTACCAGTAATGATGATAATTATAAGATTAATGATTATGATATTGATTACAATAATGATAATAATGAAATTAATAATAGGAATAATGATAACAATGATAACAATTATAATGACAATAATGTTAGTGTTAACAATAGTGAGAATGACAGATATAATAGCAACAATGATAACAAATAATGATAATGATAATAATAATAGTGATAATGATGATAATAACAATAATGATGATAATGATTATAATAACAGTAATGACAGTAGTAGTAATGATAATGATAATGATAATAATGATAATGATGATAATGATAACAATCATAATGATGATAACAAGAATGATACTCATATTGATAATGATAGCATTGATGATAAAACCAAAGATGATGATAACAATGAAGATAAAAGTAATAATGATAATAATATTCTTCCATTGTCATAACATTAATAAGAATGAGAACAGCAATGGCTTTAATCATATTTTCAACTAGACGCCATCAGAGAGCGCGTGCCTCCGCCAAGCAATAGGGTCACAAACAAACAAACAAACAAAAACTGGATTCACAACATGATCTGGATCGCCTCTAAAATTTACTGGCATCTAAGTTGGGCTAAGACACACCTCTGGTAAGAATTTCTGTTCATAATTTTTAGAGTTATCCTGCTAATCAACGTACAAATAATAGCCAGATCACCCCCGCAATTTAATGGCATCTATAAGTTACGATAAGCTACACCTGTGGTTAAAATAAATCATAAAAATCTGTTTATGACTTTTTGAGCTATCCAGCTGACAAAAAAGAATAAAATATATAAATAAACAAATAAAGAAAATAAATAAATAAGTAAACGAAAAAAACGGACTGTTTAACCAACGCTACCAAAAACATTACCTTCACGGTAATAATGATAATATAAGGACCAATGCCACAATAACAATGAAAATGACTATAATCACATAACCAAGATAAAATAAACAAACAGATAAACAACAGCATTAACACCAACAATCCCAAGACAGCCTAATCCAAAAGAAAATGGCCCAAGTAGCAGAAGATCCAACGATAAACAAGTGCCACAGTGCCATCACGAAGCAACGCGACCCAGCCATGGCATCAGTGTGGCACCTCATTACGTATAAAAATGACGATTCCATAGCGTGGCTCAGAAAGAACACAAGGTTTTTTTTTTGCATTATTCATGATATGTTAATAGAGCGGTTACAGTGGCACCGAAAAGGGACAGTGCCAACGTGGGGGAAAAAGAGATTTATTAACGTAAATGTGTATTCTTACGTATATGCTTTCACATACACACAGACATATACACTCCTTTACAGTGGCACCGAAAAGGGACAGTGCCAACGTGGGGAAAAAAGAGATTTATTAACGTAAATGTGTATTCTTACATATATATGCTTTCACATACACACAGACATATACACGCATACACCCATGATTATACTTTTCGAAATATGATTTATATTTACGCACACGCACACGCAAATACACATGTATATATATGTACACAGGCACACGAACTCACACACGCACAAACAAGGAAATCAAACACACACATGAACTCACAGATACAGACAACATATGTAGGCAAACAAAATCACACACAACACGCACATACATACGAATATACACCAGTACATACCTAAAGGAGACATTTTACCATCTGTTACAAAGAACAGTCATAGGAAGAATAACAATAGTAATGATAACAGTAACAATAAAAGTAAGATTAGATTAATAACACCAAAACGACAACAGCAACAGTAATAACAGTAATGATAATAGCAATAATGGGGATAATAAAAACGATAGTTATTATGATAACAATGATAAAGATAATAATGATGATGATAATGATAACGAAAATAATAATGATGATGATGATGATGATGTTGGTGGTGGTAAGATAATAATAATCATGATAATAATAACAATAATAATAATAATGATAATAATAATAATGATGATAATGATAATGATGATAATAACATTGATAATGATAATGATAATTACAAAAAATTATAGCAATAATGATAATGATAATGATGGTAATAATAAAACAGGTAATGATAATAACACAAACATAATATGATGATAATAATTGTTATAGTAATAATGGTAATAATAATGAATAATAACAATAACAACGATGATAATGAAAATGAAAATAATAATGATAATAATAAAAAGGAAAATAATAATTATGGCGATAATAAAATGGCAACAATACTAATGATTGATAATGATATATATATGAATAGAAAAGATAAGGACAATTATAATAATAATATTAATGTTAATAATGATAACAATGATAACAATAATAATAAATGCAATAGTAATAATGATGATGCTAATGATAGCAATAATAGTAATAATAGTAATACTAATGATGATGATGATGATGATGATGATGATTTTGTTAATGATAATGATGTTGATAATAATAATAATAATAATAATGATAATAATAATAATAATAATAATAATAATAATAATAATAATAATAATAATAATAATAATAATAATAATAATAATAATAATAATAATAATAATGATAATAATAATGATAATAATGATAATAATAGTAAGAGTAACAATAATAATAATAATGATGATGATAATGAAAACAATAATAATAATGATAATAATGAAGATAATAATAATGAGGATGTTGATAATGAGGATAAGGATAATGAGGATGATGATAATAATGATATGATAATAATGATAATAGAGAAATAATAATGATAATAACAATGATAATGATATCAATAATGATAGTGACGATGATGATGATGATAATAATAATAATAATAATGATAATAATAATAATAATAATAATAATATTAGTAGTAGTAATAATAATAATAATGATATTGATAATGATAGTGATGATAATAATGAAAATAATAATAATGATAATAATAATAATAATGAGAGTAACAATAATAATAATAATGATAATAATAATAATAAGAGTAACAATAATAATAATAATAATGATAATTATAACAATAATGATGATGATGATGATGATGATGATGATGATGATGATGATGATGATGATGATGATGATGATAATAATAATAATAGTAATATTGATAACGGTAATAACAATGTTAAAGCTAATAGTAATGATAATGACAGTAACAATAATGACAATGTTGATAATATCAACATTATTGCTAATGAAAAGAACAAATGATAATAGTAATAGTAATGACAATAATAACTACTATAGTAGTAATAATAAGAAGACTGAACAATGATGATAATAATAACAACGATGATAATGGCAACAGTAACAACGAGAATCATAATGGTAACAGTATTCATGATAGTAATTACAATGGCAATGATAATAGCAATGATGATAACGACAAGAAAGAAAAAGCGAAACCACACATGTTATAATAATCCTAAGAAATCCCCTCCATAAATCCCGTCTTTTAGATCTCTGATACAGAAGCTATTTGGAATACGTTAGGAAAGTATACAAGATATCGCCATAGCAACGAAGAATATGGCAAGAAAATGCAAATGACAAGATGCATGGAGACAAGTGCATAGGAAACATGATATAAAAATAGAAAGATTAAGATGATATAGTTGAGATGCAGGAATTTGATATGTAAGATATGTTAGACAACTTGGGATTGTAAACTTCAGTGTGTTTGAGTGCAGTGTGCATTTTCTGCTGTAGGAAATACGTATGGTACACACGTTTTAAAGGTGTAGATGCCAAAGCAGCCTGAGAGTATTCTGAGAACTCTTACACGCACGCAGACGCACATGCACATACACATACTCACAGAACACATACAAATAAACTCACGGAACACATACACACACACACACACTAAAAACACAAACACACATTCGGAAACACACACACACCAGATACAAACACACAACCTCGGAAACACACACACCACAAACAAACACACACACTCGGAAACACACACACACCACAAACAAACACACACACACACCACAAACAAACACACACACCACAAACAAACACACACACACACCACAAACACACACAGACACAAACAAAACTCAAACACAATCCAAACAAACACACACATAACACAGACAAAAAAAAAAAAAAAAACATACACGCGCGTACATGCACACGCAGATGAATACACACCTGCACCTACACACATATATTAAATCCCTGAATCTGTTTGCTTTAGAGCCAAAGCACATCTCACTGCAAAGGTTCGTCTGTAAACTCTAAACCATTTAAATCATTGAATAGAATGTTGGAGAACTTCAAAGTATATTTGCTCATTATACCTTCTTACTTGCTACTAATTCATAACCGTGTTTATATAAAGCTGCCGAGGGGAGCACACGCACGCA
>NC_091589.1:22649318-22671818 GCF_042767895.1 Penaeus vannamei
TTGCAAAACGATAAGTAAATGAGTTAGCTATAATTGCTTGATCAGCAGTTACTTTCACATTAACAAGATTTAGTTTTGAATTACATCTAATGGACTTCTGTTCCATGATATTGTGAAGTATATTTCCGCTGAATGAAAACCCCCTGAGGAAGACGCGTGGGTCAATTTTGGCAAGTGTTTCTGCAAGGTTTGGGAAGCATATTCGTCAGATTTCTTTATTTCTCTTTATAACTCTTTTCGTAATTGCGGATTTGTTATGCCTGTTCGATCATGTCGTGCGTCTGATATCATATTCAAGTGAATTTGTTAAGGTAGTTCTTATTGAAGAAATCTGTTATGTTTCGTATCATGCTGGGTATGTATATATTTCATAATCAGTAATAATAATAATAACTGAAAAGAATATTGTTATCATGTTAATTTCATTGTATTTACGGATGTTCTTTTATGATATCAATTATGTTCTTTATCACTGTTATTACTCTAGAATAATGATAATGATTAAACTAATAACTCTTAAATTCAACGTATTTTCTAAAGACAATTAAATATGAAACGGAAATGTCACAAATTGACACATGTCACCATTAGCGTTTTATCAGTAATGCTCACTCATGGAAACGGCGTTCTTAAATACCATAATGCTATTAGTAATACATACATCTTTGACTCATAATCACATTTATATGTATTCTTCTCTCTCTCTTGTTTTTTTTTTTTTTTTCTTTCATCTTGACTTCTCCAAAATGTGTAAATAGTAATCATATAATACATATATATATATATATATATATATATATATATATATATATATATATATATATATATATATATATATATATTGAAATAAATAAAAGAATATATATTTGTAAATAGTAATCATATAATATATATATATATATATATATATAGAAATAAATACATAAAAGAAATAGTAATCATTTAAGGTAATTATCAAAATTATCAATTTAAAATAATGATATAAATGAAGATTGGAGATTATAAAAAAAATAATCTTATTAGGACTGATTTCTTAAATGCTAAAGACAATAAGATGTATATCATATGTAGGTAAATGTAAATGATAAATGTAAAGTAAAATGTAAAGTGTAAATAAATGTAAAGTAAAATATAAAATGTAAATAAATATAAATATAAAGTGTAAATGTAAATGTAAAGTGTAAATATAAAGTGTAAATGTAAATGTAAAGTGTAATTAAATGTAAAGAAAATGTAAAATGTAAATAAATGCAAAGTAAATGATAATAATAATAATCATGATAACGACAGTAATAATAGTGATAATGACGATAGTAAAATTAGTAATAACAAAAATGATTAACAATGATAACGAGAATGATTATTATTTTTACTATTATAAGGGTAAGATGATAATGATGATAATAATAACAATAAGGATAATGAAAAAGATAATGATGATAGTAAAGATAATTGTGATGCGATAACGAGAATTATGATAATAATAATGATAATAGTTATGATGATAATGATTTATAATAATAATAATAATAATCATAATAAGGATGATATCAATGAAATATTAATAATAACTGTAACAATGATAACGATAGTAATTATTCTTATTATCATAGTATCAATAAGAACCAAAAATAAAAAAAGAAACAAAAACAACCTCTACAGTAACAATAATAACAGTAAGGATAGTGATGATGATAACGCTAATGACAATGACAATAAAAGGATGATAATAATGACAAAAATAATAATGATAACAGTAGTAATTGTAATAATGATAATACTAATAATTGTAATAATGATGATAATAGTAACTGTAATAGTGATAATTACAGTGAATTGAATAGTGATAGTAATAATACATATCATAATGATAATTAGAATAAATATGATAATTATGATAATAAAAACAATATCAACAATATGATGGCAATGATAATAACAATAATTATGATTATGATCTTGATGATAATGATAACATAATGATGGTAATGGTAATGATGATGTAATAATAATGATAATGATAAGAGTTATGATAATGATAATGATAATACCGATGATAATAACAACAACAATATTAATAACAATGATGATCAAATAACAATAATAATGATAAAAATATTGATAATGATGATAATAAGAGTAATAATAACAATAATTATAACAATAATGATATTTGAATTATAAGTAATAACAAAAACAACAGTAATAGTGATGATAATAATAATATTAACAAAAATGATGATAATAATGACAGTGATGATAATGATAATGATGTTAATAATGATAATGATAATAATGATAAAGCAAAATGATTATGATAATAAAAATGATAATAGTAGTAATAAGATTAATACTGATAATGATAAGAACAATAATGATGATGGAAATGATAATAATAATGATGATAATGATGACCATGAAAATAATAATGATGGTGATGATAAAAATAATGATAGTAATGATGAAAATGATAACAATAAGGATGATAATAGTGATAATGATAATGATGATGTTAATAATAATAAAAATAACAATAATAATAACAATTATGATAACAATGATAATAATTGTATTGATAATGATAATAATAAAATTCATGATAATTTCTTGTCATAAGAAAAATGACAACAGTAATCATGAAAATTATGGTAATGATGATAATAATGATAATGATAATAATAATAATAATAATAATAATAATAATAATAATAACTGATGATAATATTGATATTGATAATGATGATAACAAAAATAATGATAATAATAATAATAATAACAACAATGATAATAATTATAATAATGATAATAATAATAATGCTAACAATGATAGTCATAATGATGATATTGATGGTAGTTGTAATGATAAAAATGTTAATGATAATAATAATGAAAATAAAGATGATAACATTAATAATGATAATAATGATGATTATGATGATAATGATATAAGCAATAATAAAAACAATTATAATTATAATGATACTACTAATAATGATAACTATAATGACAATAACAACAAAAATAATTATTATGATGATAATAATGATAATGATAATAATTATGATGATAATAATGATAATGATAATAGCTATGATGATAATAATGATAATGATAATAGCTATGATGATAATAATGATAATGATTATAATAATAGTAATGATGATTATAATGATAATGATAATAATATAAAATAATAATAAGAAGAATGATAATGACAATAATAGAAATATATTTTTGACAAATATAATAATGATAACCAGAATGATAATTATACTGATAATATTAATAACAATGATAATAATAGTAATAATCATAACAGTAATAATGATAATGATGATAATAATGATAATAACAATAATAATAAAACAATAATAACAGCAACAATAACAATGCTAATGCTAATGATAATGACAAATAATTTTTAAAATAATGAGGATAGTAATAAAGAAAGTAATGATAACAACAACAACAACAATAATAATAATGATGATGATAATGATAAGAATACTACTACTACTAACAATGATAATGATGATAATGGAACTATTAAGATCATGATAATAATAAGAATCATTATCATAATGATAATAAAGATGAAGATGGTGATGATAACAGTAATAATAATAATGATAATAATAATAATGATAATAATAATAATAATAATGATATTGATAATGATAATGATAATGATAATGATAATGATAATGATAATGATAATGATAATGTTAATAATAATAATAGTAATAATAATAATAATAATAATGATAATAATAATAATAATAATAATAACAACAACAACAACAATAATAATAATAATAATAATAATAATAATAATAATAATAATAATAATAATAATAATAATAATAGTAATAGTAATTACAATAATTATGACGATTATGATAATAACAACATGAAGGATGAAAATCATAATGAATAAACAAAGAACTACAGAAAGACGCGCATAAATGAAAATGCATAAGAGAAAGAACAGATAAAAGATAATGCACAACGAAAAGCGAAAAGTTATTTCTTACAAACCTTATATTCAGTCCACAGTTATTTAGAAAAATGTTTCGGAAAAAGTATCTGATGAAAATATAATTGGGTTATGTCACTTTAATAAAAAATAGAATTACATTTGCATAATTCAGTATCGTTTAGGATGGAAGAAAGAAGAGGATATTGTCATCTGCTTTTGATGATGATGATGATGATGATGATGATGGTGATGATGATGACAATAAAGGTGATGATGATGATGATGATGATGATGATGATGATGATGATGGTGATGATGATGACAATAAAGGTGATGATGATGATGATGATGATGATGATGGTGGTGGTGGTGGTGGTGATGATGATGATGATGATGATGATGATGTGATAATGATGATGATGATGATGATGATGAGGGTGGTGACGATGGTAATGATAATAATGATGATGATGATTATAATAATGATGATGATAATAACAATAAAGGTGATGATGATGTTGATAATGATGATGATGATGATAATAATGATAATATTGATGATGACGATGGTAATGATGATAATGTTGATGATAATGATAATAATGATGATAATAACAATATAGGTGATGATGATGTTGATAATGATGATGATAATGATGATGATAACGATAATGATGATGGTAGTGATGATGAGGACGATGTGATGATATTGATATTAATAGTGATAACATCATTCTTATCGATACATTCGGTAGCAAAATAGACAATGATAAAGATGAAAAGAAAGGAGAAAAGAGGATACTGGTGATGGTGAGTATTAGTGAGGATTATAATGATACTGATGATGATTATAATTATATCAGTCGTAAAAATACAAGTTGTCTCTACTAATGCTCGATAGAATCTATATTGCTATCGTTGTGATTATTCTTATCACTAACATGTCTATGCTTGAGCTATCTTGATTTTTTTCTTTTTTTTTTGCATCATAGAATGTATTCGTTCATATGATTCACACACTTTTCTGTTTGTCACGTGAATATTCTATCACAGACCTAAACAATTTTAAAGACATACGCCACATCACTGCTCTCCCGTTTATTCATATTCCTTTTTCATTCATGCCAGATATGTCAGTATTGTGTTGCTATTTCCAAACCACAAGAGCTATGCTGTAACACTTCCTTCTTCACTTTTAAGTATCACGTGTCCAGGGCTTCAGAGACATCATTAAACCACGTTACAGTATGACAGAGAGACACATAGTTGGGAGCACAGGACAGGCAGACCACGCTTCTATCTTTTTTTGGCGAGTTATTGTCAGTATACGGCTCAAAATATCTCGGCTGTGGTCTTTGCAGTCTAAGCTTAACATTCGACATGAACTTGTAAAGAGAGAAAGAGAGAGAGAGGGGGGGGGGGAGAGAGGAAGGGAGAGGAGAGGAGAGGAGAGGAGAGAGAGAGAGAGAGAGAGAGAGAGAGAGAGAGAGAGAGAGAGAGAGAGAGAGAGAGAGAGAGAGAGAGAGAGAGAGAGAGAGAGAGAGAGAGAGAGGGGGGGAGAGAGAGAGAGAGGGAGTGACTGATAGAGAGAGAGAGAGAGAGAGAGAGAGAGAGAGAGAGAGAGAGATAGAGAGAGAGAGAGAGAGAGAGAGAGAGAGAGAGAGAGAGAGAGGGTAAGATAAAAAGAGATAGATAGATAGATAGATAGATAGAGAGAGAGAGAGAGAGAGAGAGAGATAAAAAGAGATAGATCAATAGAGAGAGAGAAAGAGAAATAGAGAGACAGACACAGAGAGAGAAAGAGATGAAAAAGAAGAAAGAAAACAAAAGGAAAGTAAAGAGACACAGAAAATATAGAAAACATGCACCAAGACACAAACAACTACTTATGCCCTAAAAACATCCACTGAATTTACTAACAGGCATCTCCCACGCCCCTCCAACAGCAACTTCATAATACTTAATGATAATACTCAATAATACTTGTTAATGATACTTAATAGTATCTTAGTAAAGATAATTAAACTTCATAATAATACTTGATAATACTTAATGATAATAATTTATATAAGTAATATAAGTATATAATTAGTAATAATACTTAATAATACTTAGTAATAATACTTAATAATACTTAGTAATAATACTTAATAATACTTAGTAATAATACTTGGTAACACTTCTAAATAATACTTGATGGTAATGCTAGATGATAATACTTAATTATACCTAATAATATGTATTAACAATACTTAATTAATTAATAATACTTAATAATGATATTTAATAGCACTTCATAATAATCATTAATGATAATAACACTTCATAATAATACTTAATCATTCCTAATGATAATTCGTAATAAAACTTGATGATGGTAGATAGGATACTTGATAATGGTACTTAATAATGATAATTAATAGCACTTCATAATAATACTTAATAATGATAATTAATAGCACTTCATAATAATAATTAATCATTCTTAATGATAATACGTAATAAAACTTGATGATGGTAGATAGGATACTTGATAATAATACTTAATAATGATAATTGAATAGCACTTCATAATGATACTTAATATTGATAATTAAATAGCACTTCATAATAATACTTAATAATGATAATTAAATAGCACTTCATAATAATACTTAATAATGATAATTAAATAGCACTTCATAATAATACTTAATAATGATAATTAAATAGCACTTCATAATAATACTTAATAATGATAATTAAATAGCACTTCATAATAATACTTAATAATGATAATTAAATAGCACTTCATAATAATACTTAATAATGATAATTAAATAGCACTTCATAATAATACTTAATAATGATAATTAAATAGCACTTCATAATAATACTTAATAATGATAATTAAATAGCACTTCATAATAATACTTAATAATGATAATTAAAAATAGCACTTCATAATAATACTTAATAATGATAATTAAAAATAGCACTTAATAATGATAATTAATAGCACTTCATAATAATACTTAATAATGATAATTAAATAGCACTTCATAATAATACTTAATAATGATAATTAAATAGCACTTCATAATAATACTTAATAATGATAATTAAATAGCACTTCATAATAATACTTAATAATGATAATTAAATAGCACTTCATAATAATACTTAATAATGATAATTAAATAGCACTTCATAATAATACTTAATAATGATAATTAAATAGCACTTCATAATAATACTTAATAATGATAATTAAATAGCACTTCATAATAATACTTAATAATGATAATTAAATAGCACTTCATAATAATACTTAATAATGATAATTAAATAGCACTTCATAATAATACTTAATAATGATAATTAAAAATAGCACTTAATAATGATAATTAAATAGCACTTCATAATAATACTTAATAATGATAATTAAAAATAGCACTTCATAATAATACTTAATAATGATAATTAAAAATAGCACTTAATAATGATAATTAATAGCACTTCATAATAATACTTAATAATGATAATTGAATAGCACTTCATAATAATACTTAATCATTCTTAATGATAATACTTAATAAAATTTGATGATGGTAGATAGGATACTTGATAATGATACTTAATAATGATAATTAAATAGCACTTCATAATAATACTTAATAATGATAATTAAATAGCACATCATAATAATATTTAATCATTCTTAACGATAATACTTAATAAAATTTGATGATGATAGATAAGATACTTGATGATAATACTTAATAATGGTAATTAAATAGCACTTCATAATAATACTTAATCATTCTTAATGATAATACTTAATAAAATTTGATGATGGTAGATAAGATAATACTTAATAACGATGATTAATAGCACTTCATAATAATACTTAATAATGATAATTAAATAGCACTTCATAATGATACTTAATAATGATATTTAAATAGCACTTCATAATAATACTTAATAATGATAATTAATAGCACTTCATAATAATACTTAATAACGATAATTAATAGCACTTCATAATAATACTTAATCATTCTTAATGATAATACGTAATAAAACTTGATGATGGTAGATGGGATACTTGATAATGATACTTAGGAAGGAAAGAAAAGGAGGACTGTGAAAGAAGGAAGGAAAGAAAATGGGACAGTGAGAGAAGGAAGGAAAGAAAATGGGATAGTAATAAAACTTGATGATGATAGATAGGATAATTGATAATGATACTTAATAATGACGTTCAACTTTGGAGCAACGATCAGTGATGCGAAATAAATAATCAATTCAATTCGTATTATCTCCCCAACGAGACAGATAATAGGATTAACATGGAATTGGCTCTCATTAGTCTTAACACTACGCGAGATAATTATATTTGACCTCTTTCTCCGTGCTCTTCCTTTCTCTCTGTCTCTCTCTCTCTCTCGGTCTTTCTCTCTGTCTCTCTCTCTCTCGGTCTTTCTCTCTGTCTCTCTCTCTCGCGGTCTTTCTCTCCGTCTCTCGCTCTCTCTTACTTTCTCATTTCATTTTTCTCTCTGTTTCTGTTTCTTACTTTCTCTCTGTCTCTTCCTTTTTCTCTCTGTTTCTGTCTCTTACTTTTTCTCTTTGTCTCTGTCTCTTCCTTTCTTTCTTTGTCTCTGTCTCTGTCTCTTCCTTTTTCTCTCTGTTTCTGCCTCTTACTTTCTCTCTTTGTCTCTGTCTCTTCCTTTTTCTCTCTGTTTCTGTCTCTTACTTTTTCTCTCCGTTTCTGTCTCTTACTTTCTTTCTTTGTCTCTGTTTCTTTCTCTTCCTTTTTCTCTCTGTCTCTGTCTCTTACTTTCTCTCTTTGTCTCTGTCTCTTCCTTTCTCATTTTGTCTCCGTCTCTTTCTCTTCCTTTCTCTCTCCGCCTATATATCTCTCTCTCTCTATCTCTCTTCTTCTCTCTCTCTCTTCTTCTTCTCTCTCTCTCTCTATATATATATATCTCTTCGTCTCTCCCCTTATGGCTCAGTCATTTTTCCATTACCCCTCTCTCTCTGTCTATCTGTCTGTCTATCCATCTGCCCGCCCGTCTGTCTCTCCCTCTCTCTCTCTCTCTCTCTCTCTCTCTCTCTCTATCTCTTGCTCTCTGTCTGTCTCTCTGTCTCTCTCGCTGTCTCTCTTTCTGTCTCTGTCTCTCTCTCTCTCTCTCTCTCTCTCTCTCTCTCTCTCTCTCTCTCTCTCTCTCTCTCTCTCTCTCTCTCTCTCTCTCTCTCTCTCTCTCTCTCTCTCTCTCTCTCCATTTTACAAAATAATGCGATGATGTTATGGCGCGGAAATTATAATTTGCGCAGGCATGCATAGCTGTATTTGTGAGGGTTTAATAAATAATACATGTGCGTTAATGTGTGACTGTACACGTGTGCGCATATGTATATGTGTCTATATGTACATTACACACACACACACACACACACACACACACACACACACACACACACACACACACACACACACACACACACACACATATATATATATATATATATATATATATATATATATATATATATATATATATATATATATATGCAAACACACACACACACACACACACACACACACACACACACACACACACACACACACACACACACACACACACACACACACACACACACACACATACACACACACACACACACACACATACACACACACATACACACACACACATACACACACACATACACACACACATACACACACACATGTGTGTGTGTGTATAAATATATATAGACATATATATACATACACACACATATATATACATCCATGTATAAAATGTATATTTATACACACACATACCAAGTAAACAGAGTTAGATATTAACTCAAATTAGTTCTTTTCATCTTTTCAGGAGATCCTTCTATGGAGACAATTTACCCCTTTGAATGGATGGGTAACAAGGTTTTCTCAGTACGCGAGGAAGGGAAAATAGCCAGGCTTTGGGGTGGTCTAAAAATAGCAATGAGAAACTACTTTTCGCTGAGGTGGGGAAGGAAAGAAAATGGGATGGTGAAAGAAGGAAGGAAAGAAAACGGGGATAGTGAAGGAAGGAAGGAAAGAAAACGGGGATAGTGAAAGAGGGAAGGAAAGAAAATGGGATAGTGAAAGAAGGAAGGAAAGAAAATGGGATAGTGAAAGAAGGAAGGAAAGAAAATGGGATAATGAAAGAAGGAAGGAAAGAAAACGGAGATAGTGAAAGAAGGAAGGAAAGAAAACGGGATAGTGAAGGATGGAAGGAAAGAAAAGGGGATGGTGAAAGAAGGAAGGAAAGAAAATGGGATAGTGAAAGAAGGAACGAAAGAAAATGGGATAGTGAAAGAAGGAAGGAAAGAAAACGGGGATAGTGAAAGAAGGAAGGAAAGAAAATGGGATAGTGAAAGAAGGAAGGAAAGAAAATGGGATGGTGAAAGAAGGAAGGAAAGAAAATGGGATAGTGAAAGAAGGAACGAAAGAAAACGGGATGGTGAAAGAAGGAAGGAAAGAAAATGGGATAGTGAAAGAAGGAAGGAAAGAAAATAGGATGGTGAAAGAAGGAACGAAAGAGCACGGGATGGTGAAAGAAGGAGGGAAAGAAAATGGGATGGTGAAAGAAGGAAGGAAAGAAAATGGGAGAGTGAAAGAAGGGAGAAAAGAAATTGGGATAGTGAAAGGAGGAAGGAAAGAAAATGGGATAGTGAAAGAAGGAAGGAAAGAAAATAGGATGGTGAAAGAAGGAACGAAAGAATACGGGATGGTGAAAAAAGGAAGGAAAGAAAATGGGATGGTGAAAGAAGGAAGGAAAGAAAATGAGATAGTGAAAGAAGGAACGAAAGAAAACGGGATGGTGACAGAAGGAAGGAAAGAAAGGGGGATAGTGAAAGAAGGAAGGAAAGAAAATAGGATGGTGAAAGAAGGAACGAAAGAAAACGGGATGGTGAAAGAAGGAAGGAAAGAAAATGGGATGGTGAAAGAAGGAAGGAAAGAAAATGGGATAGTGAAAGAAGGAAGGAAAGAAAATAGGATGGTGAAAGAAGGAACGAAAGAAAACGGGATGGTGAAAGAAGGAAGGAAAGAAAATGGGATGGTGAAAGAAGGAAGGAAACAAAATGGGATAGTGAAAGAATAAAGGAAAGAAAATGGGATAGTGAAAGAAGGAAGGAAAGAGAACGGGGATAGTGAAAGAAGGAACGAAAGAAAACGGGCAAAGTGAGAGAAGGAACGAAAGAAAACGGGATGGTGAAAGAAGGAAGGAAAGAAAATGGGATAGTGAAAGAAGGAAGGAAAGAAAATAGGATGGTGAAAGAAGGAACGAAAGAAAACGGGATGGTGAAAGAAGGAAGGAAAGAAAATGGGATGGTGAAAGAAGGAAGGAAAGAAAATGGGATAGTGAAAGAAGGAAGGAAAGAAAATGGGATAGTGAAAGAAGGAAGGAAAGAAAATGGGATAGTGAAAGAAGGAACGAAAGAAAATGGGATAGTGAAAGAAGGAACGAAAGAAAAAGGGATGGTGAAAGAAGGAAGGAAAGAAAAGGGGATAGTGAAAGAAGGAAAGAAAGAAAATGGGATAGTGAAAGAAGGAAGGAAAGAAAATGGGGATAGTGAAAGAAGGAACGAAAGAAAATGGGGATAGTGAAAGAAGGAAGGAAAGAAAATGGGATAGTGAAAGAAGGAACGAAAGAAAAGGGGATAGTGAAAGAAGGAAGGAAAGAAAATGGGATAGTGAAAGAAGGAAGGAAAGAAAACGGGGATAGTGAAAGAAGGAAGGAAAGAAAACGGGGATAGTGAAAGAAGGAAGGAAAGAAAACGGGGATAGTGAAAGAAGGAAGGAAAGAAAATGGGGATAGTGAAAGAAGGAAGGAAAGAAAAGGGGATAGTGAAAGAAGGAAGGAAAGAAAATGGGGATAGTGAAAGAAGGAAGGAAAGAAAATGGGATAGTGAAAGAAGGAAGGAAAGAAAAGGGGATAGTGAAAGAAGGAAGGAAAGAAAATGGGATAGTGAAAGAAGGAACGAAAGAAAATGGGATGGTGAAAGAAGGAAGGAACGAAAAGGGGATAGTGAAAGAAGGAACGAAAGAAAATGGGATAGTGAAAGAAGGAAGGAAAGAAAATGGGATAGTGAAAGAAGGAAGGAAAGAAAAGGGGATAGTGAAAGAAGGAAGGAAAGAAAACGGGGATAGTGAAAGAAGGAAGGAAAGAAAAGGGGATAGTGAAAGAAGGAACGAAAGAAAACGGGGATAGTGAAAGAAGGAAGGGAAGGAAAGGGGATAGTGAAAGAAGGAAGGGAAGAAAAGGGGATAGTGAAAGAAGGAAGGAAAGAAAATGGGATAGTGAAGGAAGGAACGAAAGAAAAGGGGATAGTGAAAGAAGGAACGAAAGAAAACGGGATAGTGAAAGAAGGAACGAAAGAAAAGGGGGATAGTGAAAGAAGGAAGAGAAAAAAACGGGGATAGTGAAAGAAGGAAGGAAAGAAAAGGGGGATAGTGAAAGAAGGAAGGAAAGAAAACGGGATAGTGAAAGAAGGAACGAAAGAAAAGGGGGATAGTGAAAGAAGGAAGGAAAGAAAAGGGGGATAGTGAAAGAAGGAAGGAAAGAAAAGGGGGATAGTGAAAGAAGGAAGGAAAGAAAATGGGATAGTGAAAGAAGGAAGGAAAGAAAATGGGACAGTGAAAGAAGGAAGAAAAGAAAACGGGGATAGTGAAAGAAGGAAGGAAAGAAAAGGGGGATAGTGAAAGAAGGAAGGAAAGAAAATGGGACAGTGAAAGAAGGAAGAAAAGAAAATGGGATAGTGAAAGAAAGAAGGAAAGAAAAGGAGAAAGAGAAAGAAGGAAGGAAAGAAAACGGGGATAGTGAAAGAAGGAACGAAAGAAAACGGGATGGTGAAAGAAGGAAGGAAAGAAAAGGGGATAGTGAAAGAAGGAACGAAAGAAAATGGGATAGTGAAAGAAGGAAGGAAAGAAAATGTGACAGTGAAAGAAGGAAGGAAAGAAAACGGGGATAGTGAAAGAAGGAACGAAAGAAAACGGGGATAGTGAAAGAAGGAACGAAAGAAAAGGGGATAGTGAAAGAAGGAACGAAAGAAAATGGGATAGTGAAAGAAGGAAGGAAAGAAAAGGGGATAGTGAAAGAAGGAACGAAAGAAAATGGGATAGTGAAAGAAGGAAGGAAAGAAAATGTGACAGTGAAAGAAGGAAGGAAAGAAAACGGGGATAGTGAAAGAAGGAACGAAAGAAAAGGGGATAGTGAAAGAAGGAACGAAAGAAAATGGGATAGTGAAAGAAGGAAGGAAAGAAAAGGGGATAGTGAAAGAAGGAAGGAAAGAAAATGGGATAGTGAAAGAAGGAAGGAAAGAAAATGGGATAGTGAAAGAAGGAAGGAAAGAAAACGGGGATAGTGAAAGAAGGAAGGAAAGAAAAGGGGGACAGTGAAAGAATGAAGGAAAGAAAATGGGATAGTGAAAGAAGGAAGGAAAGAAAACGGGGATAGTGAAAGAAGGAAGGAAAGAAAAGGGGGACAGTGAAAGAATGAAGGAAAGAAAATGGGATAGTGAAAGAAGGAACGAAAGAAAACGGGGATAGTGAAAGAAGGAAGGAAAGAAAATGGGATGGTGAAAGAAGGAAGGAAAGAAAATGGGGATAGTGAAAGAAGGAACGAAAGAAAAGGGGATAGTGAAAGAAGGAAGGAAAGAAAACGGGGATAGTGAAAGAAGGAAGGAAAGAAAACGGGGATAGTGAAAGAAGGAAGGAAAGAAAATGGGATAATGAAAGAAGGAAAGAAAGAAAAGGGGATAGTGAAAGAAAGAACGAAAGAAAACGGGGATAGTGAAAGAAGGAAGGAAAGAAAAGGGGATAGTGAAAGAAGGAAGGAAAGAAAACGGGGATAGTGAAAGAAGGAAGGAAAGAAAAGGGGATAGTGAAAGAGGGAAGGAAAGAAAATGGGATAGTGAAAGAAGGAAGGAAAGAAAATGGGATAGTGAAAGAAGGAAGGGAATAAAATGGGATAGTGAAAGAAGGAACGAAAGAAAACGGGGATAGTGAAAGAAGGAACGAAAGAAAATGGGATAGTGAAAGAAGGAAGGAAAGAAAATGGGATAGTGAAAGAAGGAACGAAAGAAAATGGGATAGTGAAAGAAGGAACGAAAGAAAATGGGATAGTGAAAGAAGGAAGGAAAGAAAAGGGGATAGTGAAAGAAGGAAGGAAAGAAAATGGGATAGTGAAAGAAGGAAGGGAAGAAAACGGGGATAGTGAAAGAAGGAACGAAAGAAAACGGGGATAGTGAAAGAAGGAAGGAAAGAAAAGGGGATAGTGAAAGAAGGAACGAAAGAAAATGGGATAGTGAAAGAAGGAAGGAAAGAAAATGGGATAGTGAAAGAAGGAACGAAAGAAAACGGGGATAGTGAAAGAAGGAAGGAAAGAAAATGGGATAGTGAAAGAAGGAATGAAAGAAAATGGGACAGTGAAAGAAGGAAGGAAAGAAAATGGGATAGTGAAAGAAGGAAGGAAAGAAAACGGGGATAGTGAAAGAAGGAAGGAAAGAAAACGGGGATAGTGAAAGAAGGAACGAAAGAAAAGGGGATAGTGAAAGAAGGAAGGAAAGAAAATGGGATAGTGAAAGAAGGAACGAAAGGAAAGGGGATAGTGAAAGAAGGAAGGAAAGAAAATGGGATAGTGAAAGAAGGAACGAAAGGAAAGGGGATAGTGAAAGAAGGAAGGAAAGAAAATGGGATAGTGAAAGAAGTAACGAAAGGAAAGGGGATAGTGAAAGAAGGAAGGAAAGAAAACGGGGACAGTGAAAGAAGGAAGGGAAGAAAAGGGGATAGTGAAAGAAGGAAGGAAAGAAAAGGGGGACAGTGAAAGAAGGAAGGGAAGAAAATGGGGACAGTGAAAGAAGGAAGGGAAGAAAAGGGGATAGTGAAAGAAGGAAGGAAAGAAAGGGGGATAGTGAAAGAAGGAAGGAAAGAAAATGGGATAGTGAAAGAAGGAACGAAAGAAAACGGGGATAGTGAAAGAAGGAAGGAAAGAAAATGGGATAGTGAAAGAAGGAACGAAAGAAAACGGGGATAGTGAAGGAAGGAACGAAAGAAAACGGGGATAGTGAAAGAAAGAACGAAAGAAAAGGGGGACAGTGAAAGAAGGAAGGAAAGAAAATGGGATAGTGAAAGAAGGAAGGAAAGAAAAGGGGGACAGTGAAAGAAGGAAGGAAAGAAAATGGGATAGTGAAAGAAGGAAGGAAAGAAAATGGGACAGTAGTAGTAAGTATTACTGTGGTAATAATACAGGTAGTTATTTCTGAAAGTAGTGAGTATTACTGTGGTAGTAATACAGGTAGTTATTTCTGAAAGTAATACAGGTAGTTATTTCTGAAAGTAATACAGGTAGTTATTTCTGAAAGTAATACAGGTAGTTATTTCTGAAAGTAGCGAGTATTACTGTGGTAGTAATACAGGTAGTTATTTCTGAAAGTAGTAAGTATTACTGTGGTAGTAATACAGGTAGTTATTTCTGAAAGTAGTATTACTGTGGTAGTAATACAGGTAGTTATTTCTGAAAGTAGCGAGTATTACTGTGGTAGTAATACAGGTAGTTATTTCTGAAAGTAGTGAGTATTACTGTGGTAGTAATACAGGTAGTTATTTCTGAAAGTAGTGAGTATTACTGTGGTAGTAATACAGGTAGTTATTTCTGAAAGTAGTGAGTATTACTGTGGTAGTAATACAGGTAGTTATTTCTGAAAGTAGTGAGTATTACTGTGGTAGTAATACAGGTAGTTATTTCTGAAAGTAGTAAGTATTACTGTGGTAGTAATACAGGTAGTTATTTCTGAAAGTAGTAAGTATTACTGTGGAAGTGATACAGGTCGTTATTTCTGAAAGTAGCAAGTATTACTGTGGTAGTAATACAGGTAGTTACTTCTGAGAGTAGTGAGTATTACTGTGGTAGTAATACAGGTAGTTATTTCTGTAAGTAGTGAGTATTACTGTGGTAGTAATACAGGTAGTTATTTCTGAAAGTAGTGAATATTACTGTGGAAGTAATACAGGTAGTTATTTCTGAAAGTAGTGAATATTACTGTGGAAGTAATGCAGGTAGTTATTTCTGAGAGTAGCGAGTATTACTGTGGTAGTAATACAAGTAATGCACAAAAAATAGAAATACCATATTGATGAAAGGTTTATTGGATTTACATTAAGATTATCATAAACATGTATTTGAATTTGTTTTTTAATATAGCTGTTGAATTGGCATCAGGATTGTTAAAAAAAGTTACTTATGTAACTGAATGAAATTACGTGGGGGGGGGGGAGGTTGCACGTGGCGTTGAGGTCAGGTCATTAAATTTTGGTGATGACGTGGGTTGTTTCTGTTGAGGTTCTAGATGAAATTGAAAGATTCTCCATTACTGAAAACTGTTTGTGTTCAGATGTATTCAGCTGATGTATTCCGAAACTGTTTGTGTGTGTGTGTGTGTGTGTGTGTGTGTGTGTGTGTGCGTGTGTGTGTGTGTGTGTGTATTCATACGTGATCATTAACAAAAGCAAGGCGGGAGAGGTTGAATAAAAGATTATCATTTTCCATGGGTCCATATCATCCTTTAGCATACACATCCACAGAAGTACATGCTTTGGGGCACAGCCAAGACTTTATGCCGGGATGGGGGTGGGTCGGGGGGGTGGGGGGGGACCGGCCACTGAAAAGGGTTAGGTTTCCAGAACTTTCAAAGAGAGAAGGTCTATGGCGCTCTAAGGTCTCTTAACTGAATAACTTGTGACTTGAATAATACCAGCGAGAATTAAAGTGGTAAGAGAAGTAACAGTGATAAAGATGAGAGTAACAGTAATAATGACAGTCATAAGAAAAATAATGATAAAGATGATGATAATGATAATGATAACGAAACCAATAATAACAATGATAACGAAACCAATAATAACAATGATGATAATGATAATAAGAATAATGATAATGACTAATTATAATAATACTATATGCACCTGTAAATGATTTTTTTGTTTTCTAGAAATACTGATGAGATAATTAGCGTCTGAGCCTAGATTGCGAAGCTCCACGAACCCGAACTGATTCAGTTTCATTCACTTCAAGAATCTTAGTCGGGTTTTGGACTCTTATGAGGTTTTAGTCGAAGGAGGAAGCGTCGGAAAAGGAAAATGAATGAAAGGAATAAAAAAAGTGAAAGGAAGGAGAAAAGATTATAAGAAAGAAAGAAATACGGCGAAAGTCAAGTGAAAAGATGAATAATAGAAAATAAAAATAGTAATGTGAAAAGATATACAATGAAAATGTGCATAGTATGAAAATACATACCGGAATAAGAAATAAGTTAAGAGGAATAGTAGGACTGTGACAGCAATCCCGTATTTTTCAGATAGTTCTTACGTTCCTGTTTATTTATTTATTTCATTGTATTTTTTTTATTTGTTCTTTTTTTGTGTGTGTTCACCTGTTCCTGTTCGTATGTGCATCAGCGTTCCCGAGTTCTTCTGTCTGTTCTTGTGTCCGTGTTCCCTTATCATTAAGTGTTCCTGTGTAAGTATTCTGTGTCACTGTGTCCGTTCTAACAAACGATAATTTTTCTTTTATTTTAAATATAATTTTTCTTTTGATTTAAATATCATTTTTCTTTTATTCTAAATATCATTTTTCTTTTATTTTAAGTATGATTTTTCTTTTATTTTAAATATCATTTTTCTTTTATTTTAAATATCATTTTTCTTTCATTTTAAATATCATTTTTCTTTTATTCTAAATATCATTTTTCTTTTATTTTAAATATCATTTTTCTTTTATTTTAAATATCATTTTTCTTTTATTTTAGATATCCCTTTTCTTTTATTTTAAATCATTTTTCTTTTATTTTAAATATCATTTTTCTTTGATTTTAAATATCATTTTTCTTTTATTTTAAATATCATTTTAAATGTCATTTTTCTTTTGTTTTAAATATCATTTTTCTCTTATTTTGAATATATTTTTCTTTTATTTTAAATATCATTTTTCTTTTATTTTAAATATTTTTCTTTCATTTTAAATGTAATTTTTCTTTCATTTTAAATATCATTTTTCTTTCATTTTAAATATCATTTTTCTTTTATTTTAAATGTAATTTTCCTTTCATTTTAAATATCATTTTTCTTTCATTTTAAATATCATCTTTCTTTTATTTTAAATATTTTGCTTTTATTTTAAATATCATTTTTCTTTCATTTTAAATATCATTTTTTCTTTTATCTTAAATATCATTTTTCTTTTATTTTAAATATCTTTCTTTCATTTTAAATATTATTTTTTCTTTTATCTTAAATATCATTTTTCTTTTATTTTAAATATTTTTCTTTCATTTTAAATATCATTTTTCTTTCATCTTAAATATCACTTTTCTTTCATTTTAAATATCATTTTTCTTTCATTTTAAATATAATTTTTCTTTCATTTTAGATATCATTTTTCTTTCATTTTAAATATAATTTTTCTTTTATTTTAAATATTATTTTGCTTTCATTTTAAATATCATTTTCTTTCATTTTAAGTATAATTTTTCTTTCATTTTAAATATAATTTTTCTTTTATTTTAAATATAATTTTGCTCTTATTTTAAATATCATTTTGCTTTTATCTTAAATATCATTTTTCTTTCATTTTAAATATCATTTTTCTTTTATTTTAATCATTTTTCTTTTATTTTAAATATCATTTTTCTTTTATTTTAAATATCATTTTGCTTTCATTTTAAATCATTTTTCTTTTATCTTAAATATCTTTTTTCTTTTAATTTAAATATCTTTTTTTTTCATTTTAGATATCATTTTTCTTTCATTTCAAATATTATTTTTCTTTTATTTTAGATATAATTTTTCTTTTATTTTAATAATTTTTCTTACATTTTAAATATCATTTTTCTTTTATTTTAAATATCATTTTCTTTTATTTTAAATATCATTATTCTTTCATCTTAAATATCATTTTGCTTTCATTCTAAATATCATTTTTCTTTCATTATAAATATCATTTTTCTTTCATTTTAAACATAATTTTTCTTTCATTCTAGATATTTTTCTTTCATTTTAATCATTTTTCTTTCATTTTAAATATCATCTTTATTTATTTATTTATTTTTATTTATTTATTTTATTTTTTATCATCCTTCTTTTATTTTACAACTTCTCCTCTAAATATAATCGTAAACACCGTGCTGTAGGGGCGTTAAGGCGCGGTCCCCTCGGCTCCTCTCGGCTCCCCTCGGCTCCTCTCGGCTCCCCTCGGCTCCTCTCGGCTCCCCTCGGCTCCTCTCGGCTCCTCTCGGCTCCCCTCGGCTCCCCTCGGCTCCTCTCGGCTCCCCTCGGCTCCTCTCGGCTCCCCTCGGCTCCCTTCGGCTCCTCTCGGCTCCCCTCGGCTCCTCTCGGCTCCCCTCGGCTCCCCTCGGCTCCTCTCGGCTCCTCTCGGCTCCCCTCGGCTCCTCTCGGCTCCCCTCGGCTCCTCTCGGCTCCTCTCGGCTCCCCTCGGCTCCTCTCGGCTCCCCTCGGCTCCCCTCGGCTCCTCTCGGCTCCCCTCGGCTCCTCTCGGCTCCCCTCGGCTCCTCTCGGCTCCCCTCGGCTCCTCTCGGCTCCCCTCGGCTCCTCTCGGCTCCCCTCGGCTCCCCTCGGCTCCTCTCGGCTCCCCTCGGCTCCTCTCGGCTCCCCTCGGCTCCTCTCGGCTCCCCTCGGCTCCCCTCGGCTCCTCTCGGCTCCCTTCGGCTCCTCTCGGCTCCCCTCGGCTCCTCTCGGCTCCCCTCGGCTCCCCTTTTCAGACTCCGACACCGAGGGGGATTTCGCTACCCGAAGTAGACTACGAGATTTCGGGGTTTTACGAAATCCCAAGTTGACAGATTTTCCGGATTTCCAGACAGATTTGTCGGGGATTTCCGGATTTCCAGACAGATTTGTCAGGGATTTCCGGATTTCGAGGGATTTCCAAAGTTGTCAAAAGGCGTTTGAAAAAAAAAATTAAATCGTCGTAAATGTTTCAAAAAACTAAGCTGTTATAAGTATTTGCATTAAAGGTTGAACATGAAATGCACTTTATCATAAAATATGACGCAACTTCAGCTTACAGTAATCCTTCAGACAAAAAATTCTCGATTTTTCGTTTTCGTCATAATCTGATGGATTAACTCGGGGATTAACTCTTTGAGTATCGTTCGAAATAGCCACAAATACTTGGAAATTTGGTGATTTTAAAAGGATTTAACCTGTTTCTGAAAAAAAATACCGGGAATAGATATAAGGAGATTAAAGGCAATTCACTTGATCTTGTAACTATGTTCATAACATCCTGTGTTGCTTTTTTTTATTGATATAACGCTTTACCAAAACCGCACTTAAGTTTCATTGCTGGACTTACGTGTAATGGTTTCTCCTACTTTTTTTTTTTTTTTTTTTTTTTTTTGGCTTCATTTTGATTAAAATCTGCTTTCCCAAAAAAAAGGATTCCGTTATAGTGGTAAATGCTATAAAATCTCTGTGTACCCAACAGCCAATCAGATCGCTTCGTCACAACGTATAACTATGAAACCCATGTTAGTGATTTCTGATAAATCTTCTTGTCCGATTTTAAAAGTTTAAAAGTTTAAAAAATAAGGCATTTCAGACATTAACATTAATTTAAAATGGCATTATTTCAAGAGTAGGTTTTATAAAAAAAAAAAAAAATCGTGTCACGGTTTTGCAGCTCATGTTCCTAAGTTTGTTCATGTACGTTTTATCAAAAAATCATGTACGTTTTATCAAAATTCATGTACGTTTTATCAAAAATTCATGTATGGTATATCAAAATCCGTGTACGTTTTATCAAAATCCATGTACGTTTTATCAAAATTCATGTACGTTTTATCAAAATGCATGTACGTTTTATCAAAATTCATGTACGTTTTATCAAAAATTCACATACGTTTTATCAAAATTCATGTACGTTTTATAAAAAAAAATCATGTACGTTTTATCAAAAATTCACATACGTTTTATCAAAATTCATGTACGTTTTATAAAAAAAAATTCATGTACGTTTTATCAAAAATTCACGTACGTTTTATCAAAACTCATGTACGTTTTCTCAAAATTCATGTACGTTTTATAAAAAATTCACGTACGTTTTATCAAAATTCATGTACGTTTTAACAAATGTTCCAAAGTTTGTTCGATGGTTTACACACAGACTTTTTCGAAAGGAAGGTCCGTTTCGAGACTATGCCCTTCAACTACTCAGGTAATTGCTAAAGTATGTGACACCTTTATGAGGATTTTTTTTTTTTAATACAGCTTTAGTACTTTTACCACGACTCTCTGAAAAAGATTTCTGCGAATGGAACCTTTATAGGAATTGGGGATTCTTACGATTTCCTAAGGATTTCCGGATTTCCAGGTAGGGTGTACAGGATTTCTGAAATGCCCCTTGTCCTACACAGCCGCGACACCCACCCCCCCTCCGAATGACTGCGACCTCCTTGGAAACTACTGTTACAGGACTTTCTTTTATTCAGTCTTTCTTAGCTGTATCTTGACCTGCACTGACACCTTTGGTGGTATAAATCTCGATTTTTTTCAATGTGGCTCATCATATAGCTTAATATAATAATAATAATAATAATAATAATAATAATAATAATAATAATAATAAACTTCCTCAAATTCTGACGTTACGTAAACAAATTTTTCACTTCTGTCTCTCTCATATTGACTGCCTCTCCCAGTTTGTCATATTGCAAAGCTACCGCCCCAGGCCTTTCTCTCGGCGTGCCCAAAGTGATGGGTACTCACCTTACTAAACTCAGAATCCTTTTCACCTCTTCACATATGACAGACAGACTCACGTTCCTCCCTAGACACTGCTGGCGAAGACACAGAAAACGAATCGACAACCTATTCAACCTCTAGTGCACAATAGAAGTAATTCTGTAATAATACTCCACAATAAATTAAAATGACATGTCACTTTATATTAGGTCCTGGCAAATGCAATCTAGACTTAAATCAACATAGTCGTAGCAATCTCAATAGTTAAACTAGTCATGCAATCATTGGATAATAAAACTCAGATCTTTTCTTGCAATCCACCGCCAAGGTGAACATGTACACACATTACACACACACACACATACGGGTAGCCAAAGGCAAAATCCGTGCCAGAAGAACTGCCTGGAGAATCTTTTAAAAAAAGTACTCTCCTTATGGCGTTCTATCACTGAGCACGTAAAGTTAAGGTTCTCTGGCGATGTCTTGTGCTGGTGGCAGCGCCCTTCGCTACGATCAAACCTACGGCCTTGATATCATTCTTCTTCATCGCTCTCTCTCTCCCTCTAATACTCCAATAAGCACCTTATGTATCCACAAATCTTCTTCGTAATTGATACTCATTAATGAATGGATTAGATACATGATATCTGGGCGCAGTATTTACGGGCAGCTATGCATCCTTATTCTCCATCGCCCGCTTTCCCTTACAAGACTGTAGCATAATACAAAC
>NC_091589.1:22691818-22696818 GCF_042767895.1 Penaeus vannamei
CACACACATGTATATCTACTGCGTGTGCGCGTATGATGCTAACAACATCAATAATGGTAATAGTAGTTATAATAACTACTATTTTTTTATGTGTATACATTCGTATCACCTAAGAATGTATACATATACGCATATGTACACGCTACATGCATCTGTGTATGTGTTTGTATTTTCCTTTGAATAATTAATAGTACAAATATCACCAATTCTCGGTATATAAAGCTTATTTACCCTTTCACTTACCCTTCCACTTACTTACCCTTCCACTTACTTACCCTTCCACTTACTTACTCTTCCACTTACTTACCCTTCTACTTACTTACCCTTCTACTTACTTACCCATCCACTTATTTACCCTTCCACTCACTTATCCTTCCACTTTCTTACCCTTCCACTTACTTACCCTTCCACTTACTTACCCTTCCACTTACTTACCCTTCCACTTACTTACCCTTCCACTTACTTACCCTTCCACTTACTTACCCTTCCCCTTACTTACCCTTTCACTTACTTACCCTTCCACGTACTTACCCTTCCACTTACTTACCCTTCTACTTACTTGCCCTTCTACTTACTTACCCTTCCACTTACTTACCCTTCCACTTATTTACCCTTACACTTACTTACCCTTCCACTTACTTACCCTTCCACTTACTTACCCTTCCCCTTACTTACCCTTGCACTTACTTGCCCTTCTGCTTACTTACCCTTCCACTTACTTACCCTTCTACTTACTTACCCTTCCACTTACTTACCCTTCCACTTACTTCCCCTTCCCCTTACTTACCCTTCCACTTACTTACCCTTCCACTTACTTACCCTTCCACTTACTTACCCTTCCACTTACTTACCCTTCCACTTTCTTACCCTTCCACTTGCTTACCCTTCCACTTAACCTTCTACTTACTTACCCTTCCACTTACTTACCCTTCCACTTACTTACCCTTCCACTTACTTACCCTTCCACTTACTTACCCTTCCACTTTCTTACCCTTCCACTTACTTACCCTTCTACTTACCCTTCCACTTTCTTACCCTTCCACTTACTTACCCTTCCACTTACTTACCTTTCCCCTTACTTACCCTTCCACTTACTTACCCTTCTACTTACTTACCCTTGCCCTTACTTACCCTTCCACTTACTTACCCTTCTACTTACTTACCCTTCCACTTACTTACCCTTCCACTTACTTACCCTTCCACTTACTTACCCTTCCACTTACTTACCCTTCCGCTTACTTACCCTTCCAGTTACTTAACCTTCCGCTTACTTGCCCTTCCACTTGCTTACCCTTCTACTTACTTACCCTTCCACTTACTTACCCTTCCACTTACTTACCCTTCCACTTACTTACCCTTCCCCTTACTTACCCTTCTGCTTACTTACCCTTCCACTTACTTACCCTTCCACTTACTTACCCTTCCCCTTACTTACCCTTCCACTTACTTACCCTTCCACTTACTTACCCTTCCACTTACTTACCCTTCCACTTACTTACCCTTCCACTTACTTACCCTTCTACTTACTTACCCTTCCACTTACTTACCCTTCCACTTACTTACCCTTCCACTTACTTACCCTTCCACTTACTTACCCTTCCACTTACTTACCCTTCCACTTACTTACCCTTCCACTTACTTACCCTTCCACTTACTTACCCTTCCACTTACTTACCCTTCCCCTTACTTACCCTTCCACTTACTTACCCTTCCACTTACTTACCCTTCTACTTACTTACCCTTCCACTTACTTACCCTTCTACTTACTTACCCTTCCACTTACTTACCCTTCCACTTACTTACCCTTCCACTTATTTACCCTTCCACTTACTTACCCTTCCACATACTTACCCTTCTACTTACTTACCCTTCCACTTACTTACCCTTCCACTTACTTACCCTTCCACTTACTTACCCTTCCACTTACTTACCCTTCCACTTATTTACCCTTCCACTTACTTACCCTTCCACTTATTTACCCTTCCACTTACTTACCCTTCCACTTACTTACCCTTCCACTTACTTACCCTTCCACTTACTTACCTTTCCCCTTACTTACCCTTCCACTTACTTACCCTTCCACTTACTTACCCTTCCACTTATTTACCCTTCCCCTTACTTACCCTTCCACTTACTTCCCCTTCCACTTACTTCCCCTTCCACTTACTTACCCTTCCACTTATTTACCCTTCCACTTACTTACCCTTCCACTTACTTCCCCTTCCCCTTACTTACCCTTCCACTTACTTACCCTTCTACTTACTTACCCTTCCACTTACTTACCCTTCCACTTATTTACCCTTCCACTTACTTACCCTTCCACTTACTTACCCTTCCCCTTATTCCCCCTTCCACTTACTTCCCCTTCCCCTTACTTACCCTTCCACTTACTTACCCTTCCACTTACTTACCCTTCCACTTATTTACCCTTCCACTTACTTACCCTTCCACTTACTTACCCTTCCACTTACTTACCCTTCCATTTACTTACCCTTCCACTTACTTACCCTTCCACTTACTTACCCCTCCACTTACTTACCCTTCCACTTACTTACCCTTCCACTTACTTACCCTTCCACTTACTTACCCTTCCACTTACTTTCCCTTCCATTTACTTACCCTTCCACTTACTTACCCTTCCACTTACTTTCCCTTCCACTTACTTACCCTTCCACTTACTTACCCTTCCACTTACTTACCCTTCCACTTACTTACCCTTCCCCTTACTTACCCTTCCACTTACTTACCCTTCCACTTACTTACCCTTCCACTTACTTTCCCTTCCATTTACTTACCCTTCCACTTACTTACCCTTGCACTTACTTTCCCTTCCACTTACTTACCCTTCCACTTACTTACCCTTCCACTTACTTTCCCTTCCACTTACTTACCCTTCCACTTACTTACCCTTCCACTTACTTACCCTTCCACTTACTTACCCTTCCACTTACTTACCCTTCCACTTACTTACCCTTCCCCTTACTTACCCTTCCACTTACCCTTCCACTTACTTGCCCTTCCACTTACTTACCCTTCCACTTACTTACCCTTCCACTTACTTACCCTTCCACTTACTTACCCTTTCTAAAAATTATATAATATGATTAAACTCCGCATAAAGAAGAATTACATAATAAGATTAAGACTTTTGCACAAACAAAATACTTTCCTTTTCTACTACCTTAATAACACACAAGCTTCTTATTTCTCTTTGGACAGACAATGATTGCAGTTGTGTCCTTCTTCAAAAAATAAGATCTTGTTTTTTTAAGAATGAGAGTAAAATATTTACCAGTTAGCTTAGAAATTAGGGATGAGGTGTCCTGTCTTGTTTGAAATATAGTCTTATATACGCGTGAATTTTAATAAAGGTATATTGTATGTTGTTGTTGTTGTTTTTTTCTTTCTATAAAATGCCATCCAGTGACACATAAATGGCAGCTTCATATGCCGTACCCTCCTTGTCTGTGCTTAATTTCTTTAATTATCAATTATTACTCATTACACGAGCACTATTGTTTCATTTATCATTATCATCAGTGTTATTATTATTCCTCTAATTATCCTTTTTTAAAATTCTCATTTTTCTTTTTCTTATGGTGATTAATATTTCTTTATTATCATATTCATTATAATTTATGCTTCTGCTATTATTACTATTACTTTAATTAATCAAAATTGTTATAATAATTTCTATTACTTTCAGCATCGTCGTTTTTTTATCATCATTATTAATAAGATTATCATTATCATTATTATTATTATCATTATTATTATCATCATTAATATTGTTTTGCCTATTATTATCATTATCATCAAAATAATTATCACTATCATTATTAGTATTAAAAATACTATCACTGTTATCATTATCATTATTATTATCGTTAGTACTATTATCATTATCATCATTATTACCATCATTATCATATTCATTATTACTATCATCATAATTACTATATGTAACAATTGCTTTCATTACCATTATCATTATTATCATTCCTGTTATTATCATTATTGACAAAGTTATCATTATCATTGTTATTGTTCTTGTCATTATTGTTATTAATATTTTTAGTAATAGTATAATTATCATTATTATTGTTACTGTTTTCATTACGATTACTAATATTACATCATTTCTATTTTCATCATTATCATCGTTGTTGCCATTATCTTTGTTATTATTATCATCATCATTATCATAATCATTTTACCATCAGCACTATTATCATCATTGCCATTTAGCCTTATTAAAGTTATCATCCTCATATTTACTTTAATTACTATCATTATCATTACCTATTCAATCATTTTCATAATTATTTTTATCACTGTTAGCTTCATCATTATCATCACCCTCATCATCACTATCATCATTATTACCATTACCATCGTAATCAAAATGACCATCATCGTTACCTAAAAGATCAATCCTAATTTTCCAGGCAAATTTTTACCTTAATAACATTCAAAGTATCAGCAACAACCTTAAATCTTGCAAGATCACTAAGTTCCCTCTAAGTTGCAACATCATCTTAGGCTCTAGGATGGGGGCGTCAAGTTTGCAAGTCATTTCCCTGCAGTGTCGCCAACTTAGGTGAAGGTTATGAGTATTTTTTTGACGTAAGTTAACTTGGCAATAATGGACATCTTTCCGAGTATGTGGAATGCTCTTTCTTCTATGACTTTCGTTTCATATGAATTCGTTAATTAGGTAATAATGAGTTGCAATGCTGAAAAATGATGATGATGAGAAAGAATATGAATAAGAATAAGAATATCAGTGAATATTAAGAATAAAAGAATAACAAAAACAAAATAATAATAATAATAATATAATAATAATAATAATAATAATAATAATAATAATAATAATAATAATAATGAAAATAATAGTAATAATAATAATAGTAATAATAATAATAATAGTAATAATAATAATAATAATAATAATAATAATAGGTTTTAGGGGTTAGTACCGAACAATTAAACTAAAT
>NC_091589.1:22714318-22721818 GCF_042767895.1 Penaeus vannamei
ATTTTAGAGGTGATACATCTGGTTGAAATGCTCTGCATTAGTCTCTGAACACCTGTAGTCTAAGGGTGAAGTGAGTAAAGGTGTGGAAGGTATAGTATTAACATGACATCAAAAGTGAGTGTTTGAATAGTCACTTATTGCCATGGGAAAACAAGAGCAAATAGCATCATCAAAATTACTTAGGAAATTAATAAGATATATCTGTGATATACAGTGAAATGAAGAGTATGTGCCACTAAGGGTTGAAATGTCATGTGTAGACACAGAAAACGTAGTAATAAGTATCACATATATCACCTTTAAATATTCATAAATGAAGTAATATCACAGAATACTACTAGAGATGAAATCATGTAATATAGATGAAAACAAACTTAGATGTAAGTCACTCAAATAAATAAGAAATAAGCAAATGACGAAGCAGGAAAATTGAAAATGAGTTGTGGGTTGAAATAAACTAACCTTCAGCAAAATCCGTCATATCAAGAATATTGCAAACATTTCGCTTCCCATGAATTATAAGCAGATTTCATTAACAGCAATAATATCGATTATCACTCAGAAATGAAGATTGTGTCGCAATAATAAGAATGAAAGTAAATACGGACGAAATAAGGAAATAAAGTTTCACTTGGGAGGGAACACTTAAGGGGGAATGGGACAGGTATGCCTAAAAAGAAACCAGCAACTTACCTCTTGGCTGATGATGCCTCCACCGCTTGCAGTATTGCAACACATTCGTCTGAAAAAAATAGTATAGTCACGTATCATGGAAAAAAATATCAAGCGGCTAATCAAAGACGTGATCTCTTACAACGCAGACATGAGTCATTTCATCGAAAACTTATTGCTGGCACTATTATTTAACCTATTAACGATAACCCATTGCTGGTACCGATATAGGGCATGCATCTTATGGGCCGCAAGGTATGGCACACATAAAGTAGCTTTAATTATTAAAGTAGCTTTAATTAGTTTTAATAAGAAAGATTCCGCCAGACGCATTTGGCAACCCTCCTTCGGCCCAGTGAGCGAGGCTTCGAATGAGAGTCATCATCACACGTGGTCATGCAGGAGGAAGCGGTGGTACGTGTTGCCTTCTCTCGTGCACATTCCTGCCTCTTCCAGACAGCGAACCAATCAACATAGCATTTACACAAGCTGTAAGGAAATACAGATGTTTGCACAATGCATCACCGCAGTACAATATAATAGTGGTGCAATTATCATCATATTTTTCCTCACAAGCATTTTCAAGGTATTGGAACAAGTTTGCCTCACATCATCCTCAAAGCCATCCAGTTTATTCCTCAATGACAGATAAATGATTATTACAAGATCGTCAACCTCTAATGATGCCATCTTGTGAACCGAATGACACGCGCCTAACCTTGATCTGAAATCACCGTGCCACATGTCATTTGCCACTTACCACCTGCCACTTGCCACGTGCAATATGCCACCTTGGTGTGGAAATGGCCTAATGGTACACACAGTTCATATAGTACACAGAAATATAGCAAGATAATAATCATGTAGAAATGTCAACGGCAAAGTCCCGAAGCTATCATGTCATTCGAGGTTGTCAACTAACGTGTGTGATGTCCATTAACATTATTATCATTATAATTACTTCTATTATCGTTGTCATCATAATTAGTATTGCTATCATTATGTTTAACATTATTATCATTGTTGCTGCTATCATCATTATTAGTGTTTTTATTATCACTATTATCATTGTCGTCCTTATTTTAATTGTCATTATTCATTATTATCATCATTATTAACATCATCACCATCATTATCATTATCTTATGATCATTTATCATCATTCGTATTATCATTACTACAGGATAGATACCGTGATATATGTAACAAGATGCTTCGTGATGAGTTGATTCTGTCTCTCACAGAAATGTTGTTCAACTTAAACAGAAAGATTCATCACTTCAATCCGACACTCTTAATGAACCATTCCTTACAACCAAGCATAGGCGACAAGGTGTTACTCTCTCAATACCTTTGCTGTTGCTTCTGTATATAGAGTTGACTCAATAGACCTTACATCCGTTGTGTGATTAATTAGTACCTGTATAACGAAGGTAATTCTAGTTTTCTTTTCCTCTCCCCCCCCCATCCGGTTCTCGAAGCGCATTGCACAGCCAAGCCTCGACCCAAATTAGGAGTCTTAATCACCTTGCAACAATGCATCTGCACCAATTTGCACGTCTAGAGTCAACATCAAACACAGAGATAATACAATAGTGAAGTCTCCTTTGCAGTTCCTCCGAAGCCAACTGAAACTAATGTTCCTGCAGTTCTTTGCAATATTTTGTTTGTCTCGAAATGTTCAATTTTTTTATTCTTACCAAAGAAGAGGAATAAAAAAAAATTGTTTGTCTCGAAATGTTCAATTTTTTGTATTCTTACCAAAGAAGAGAAATGAAAAAAAAATTGTTTGTCTCGAAGAATGTTCAACTCTTTTTAAATTTTACCAAAGAAGAGAAATGAAAAAAAATTGTTTGTCTCGAAGAATGTTCAAGTCTTTTTAAATTTTACCAAAGAAGAGAAATGAAAAAAAAATCTTTGTCTCGAAGAATGTGCAACTCTTTTTAAATTTTACCAAAGAAGAGAAATGAAAAAAGTACATAATACTACCTTCGTCTTTATTCCCAATTACATCCTATTCCTCACATTCTTACACGAACGAACAGATCAAGCTCAATCAAACCTTCTCCTGTTTTTACGTTATTAAACGGTTAGACCAACAACAGCGGGAGGAATGACAAAAGACCTTATGGCTCTTCAGCTGCGAGGAGTCTGCGTCGAATGCTGAATAATAACTCCGACACAACCGTTCGCTTTGTCCGAGCCTTGTCGTAAAGTTCCGCTGCGTTTGATAGGCCGGTTATGATCCATCCGGATCTCGCGGCTCTTGCTTGGGTTAAGACTTGCCTTGTCGAGTCATTTTGGGAGGAGATTGTATATATATAAACATATATATATATATGTGTGTGTGTGTGTTAACATATATATGTATATATACATATGTGTGTTTGTGCGTGTGTGTGTGTGTGTGTGTGTGTGTGTGTGTGTGTGTGTGTGTGTGTGTGTGTGTGTGTGTGTGTGTGTGTGTGTGTGTGTGCGTGTGTTTTAATACATGTATTTGCGGATCGTGAGGAAAGTAATAAAACGCTGACTGTGAGGGAAAAATAACCGTAAAAATATTTCCGATAACTCTAATGCAAATTCTATATATAGTTGCCTAGACTTTTGGTTATTGATGAATAGCATATTGAGAATTACTCTTAGTGGCCTGCAAAGACTAACATACGGCTGCACGGTGTGTAACAATATTCTGCACTGATCTACATAAACTCTGATAATCATTTATAGAATTAGCTAAAAATGTTACTTGGATCTTGGTAAATATATAACCCTAATAACTACTCATCATTATGCTAATTATTTACTTTTTAACACACACAACTTGCACAATGAATATGGACGTGCTGAACACTAATGGAGGCAGACTACACTCATTTTGAACATGGAGTTAACGTAGATTTCCAGGTTTTTCTCTCGTCGGAATCATCCCCGCTTCCCGCCAAGGTCTATAGATTCATCAAAAACATTTGGAGTTTAAATTTGCCATGTCCTCTTTGTTTATTTTACTTCTTAATTATGCCATATTTAAGCTGCAGAATGAACATTACTAAACTGAATGCGATATAGACCTACAATCGCTGATAATCATCGCCTGTAAAATCTGCCCAACATGCAAGTCATTCAATATGCCGGAATATAAAATTACTTAAGTTTCTGCTCATTTGCTACCGTTTTCTATGATCTTCCCACCCTACCATTCTCTATCCCCCCCCCCCCCCGCCCTCTCGCTCTCAGCTCACGCCAGGTGACGTCATAGGCCTTATCAAGTGACGAGACCTGTACTTATTTAGACCTCGCTTCCCGCTATCATCAGCGAGTGGCGGCTCTCTTTGGGAAATGTATACAATACACATAATTAACCGTCCTTCTACTTGCTTTTTATCATTTATATTATTTTATCATTACACTTGTACCAAGACCAGTGCGCTTTCTGGATCACTACATGCGTGCCTCTTGTTCTTTGGTAAAGTTATGGCCTTTCGTCTCTTTGTAAGGAATATACGTTATTTTAAGATTCACGTCAAATGTTATAATTAGTGTTTTGGATTAGATAACAATGAAGTTACATATTAAAATTACATGTCCAGTTAGTCCATTTTATCATCATTTAACTTTTGCGAGAAAAGATCACTCAGACATAAGAATTCTGGGACAATATCAATATAATAATTTTCCTACGAGCATTAACTATAAATCAACACAAATATCAAATTATCTCAAACTTACTGACTCCCGTATCTGATTTCTTTCCCAATAATAATCACATAAATATCTTACTCCAGAGAAACCACACTTAATTATTTGACATCAGATTACTATTCTTTCCCAATAATAATCGCATAAATATCAGACTCCAGAGAAACCACACTTAATTATTTGACATCAGTATAAAAATTACTGATGCGAAACGAACACTCAGATAATCAGCTGATCATAGATTTGAAGAGTTATAAAACTGAGGCGGGAAATTTCTACGCTAGAGAACAATACACCGACTAATTCGACAGCAGTTTATAAATGATGTGAAAGGAGAACAGAATAATAGAAAAAAAAATCAGGCGAAATAAAACTGAGACAGTCAGTTTCCTATCGTTCCTCTCACGAGCGGCGTCTCTCAAAATCGTTCTTGTTGACATATGAGGACGATTCTATAACAACATTCGAATCTACATGACTTTCGTTGTATTTTTAGGGCATGCGGTTCTCTCCTGACTGGAACCACTTACTCGCCATGTGAAAAACTGTGAGGTCCGGTCGAGCGATGAGTCGCCATCACGTCGCCACTGGCTCATCAGTAATAGAAGTCAAAATGAGAGTTTTCGAAATAATGAAATTAGCTGGTACGTTGCATTTACCCCAGGAATATGTTTTCCCTTCGATTTTGATTTACATATGTAATATTTGATCTGCCCCTGACACATTCACAGGTAACCTCTCCCCCTGTCCGAAGTGGCCTCTGGTGCCTCGTTCAACGCCAGTCGAGAAGGAGGCCGCTGACCGGTGACTAGCACTTCTCCAGGATGCAGAGCGAACCAACTTCAAGTTCTCTTTGGCCAATTCTTAAAGCAGTGGGTACGGCCAACGCCGTCCAGTCACACGATAAAAGATGAATGTACATGCATATATATATATATATATATATATATATATATATATATATATATATATATATATATATGTATATACATATATATATATATATATATATATATATATATATATATATGCATACATACCTATATCTATATATCTATTATACATACATCCATACACACACACACACACACACACACACACACATATATATATATATATATATATATATATATATATATATATATATATATATATATATATATACATACATACGTACATACACACATCCATCCATACATACATATATATATATATATATATATATATATATATATATATATATATATATATATATATATACATAAAATATATATATATATATACATACATACACACACACACACATACACTCACGCACACACACACACACACACACACACACACACACACACACACACACACACACACACACACACACACACACACACAGACACGCACGCACGCACGCATACACACGCACGCACGCATACACACACAAACACATAAATATATGTATATGTATAGATAGATAGATAGATATAGATATAGACATATAGATATATGAATATATATGTATATATATACATATGTCTATATATGAATGTATATGTATATATATACATATGTCTATATATGAATATATATATGTACATATGTATACATATACAAACATATACATACACACACACACACACACACACACACACACACACACACACACACACATATATATATATATATATATATATATATATATATATATATATATATATATATATATATATTAATTTATATATATTCTTATATACAGTATATTCCTATAGTACGCATAGTGTATATACCAGAGAGGATGATAGCATGGACAATATACGACCAAACAATTTGGCTGATTATTAATTAGTGAATAGAACTAGGCTGGAACACAACCTTAGGTCCTCTGTCTTTCTTCTTCTTATGACATGTCTAGAAGCCTCTTCTGTCTTACTCTTGTCTTCTCCAGTAATCGTCTTTGCACTCTTTAAATGCACTTTATTCCTGTGTTTCTTTGGACTGTGATTCGCTGACGATCTGAAGCCCCCTGGACCCCGTGGTCATCCCCGGCGGGCGAGGCAGCTTCATCCATGTCGTGGCTTTGGTTCCACTTCAGTGCCGTTTTCTGTGTCTCTTCTTGTGTGACTCCTTTTTTTGATATATATATATATATATATATATATATATATATATATATATATATATATATATATATATATATATATATTTTTTTTTTTTTTTTTCTTTTTCTTTTTCTTTTTTTCTTTTCTTAATACGGGATAACAGCTCCAATCCTTTTTTCGCGGTTTGGTACACAGTGTGTGTGTGTGTGTGTGTGTGTGTGTGTGTGTGTGTGTGTGTATGCGTGTATTGGTATGTATATATATAAATGTATATATATCCATACACACACACACATAATATTGGACTCACATCCTCAACCGGGAGAGTTATAGGACTTCACTCTTACCAAGAATGATGATAATGATGGTAATGATAATGATTATGCTAATGATAACAATATTGATTACTGTGACAATAACAACAATATTGATGATTATGGTTACAATAATCGTTATCACCACCATGGAAAAAACAGATGTTATGGTTACTATTGTTATAATGGTATAATTATTATAATAGTAATGATTATAATGATGATAGTAATGACAATCGTTAATAAGGATAGTAATAATAATGATAGTGGTAGCCATAGTGATGATAGTAATAATAATAGTAGTAGTAGTAATGATAATAATGATAATAATAATTATGATAATGATAATAATGATAATAATAATGATATTGTTATTACTATCACTATTCCTATTATATTACAACCTTCTAATAACACTAATGATGATAATGACACCACTACTACTACTACTACAAATAATAATAGCAGAATTATTATAACAGAAATTATTACACTAATGATAACAATAGCACGAACACGAACAGTAAAAATGCTACTACTAGTAATGATATGCAATGAAAAAGATAATAATTCTCATGATGATAATGAAAGTAATACTACTAATGATAATAGTAATACTAGTAATAATAATAATAACGATAATAAGATTAATAACTACTAATAATAATAATGATAATGATAATAATAATGATAATAATGATAATAATAATGATAATAATAATAAT
>NC_091589.1:22743345-22760845 GCF_042767895.1 Penaeus vannamei
ACTTTTTATAACCACGACAAAAAATTACACACACACACACACACACACACACACACACACACACACACACACACACACACACACGTACACACACACACACACACACACACACACACACACACACACACACACACACACACACACACACACACACACACACACACACACACACACACACACACACACACACACACACACACACACACACACACACACACACACACGTACACACACACACACACACACACGTACACGTACACGTAGACCCACTTACCTCTAATTATCTACGAGGTCAATAATTAACGTGGAATAAGCAAGATTACAGAGGAAGAAAACTCAGAACCAAAAAAAAAAAAAAAAAAAAAAAAAAAAAAATAAAAAAATGAGGAGAGGAAAGTAAAGATGTGGGGAGGGGGGGGGGGATAGAAGAGGAAGGGGGAGGCAAAGTCTAGGGGGGAAGGTAAGGGACTTGGGTAGGGGAAGGGAGGGGTGGAGGGGAGGGAGGAAAGAGAAGGGAGAAAAGGGAGGGAAAGGGAGGGGTGGATGGGAGGGAGGAAAGAGAAGGAAGGGAGAAAAGGGAGGGAAAGGGAGGGGTGGATGGGAGGGAGGAAAGAGAAGGAAGGGAGAAAAGGGAAGGAAAGGAGAAGAAAGAAAGGGAAAGTAGGGAGGGAAGTGAGAGAAGGGAGGGAAGGGAAGGGATTGAAGGGAGATAAAGAAAGGAAGGGGAGTAGCAGGGGGGGGGGGAGGTCGGAAAAAAGAGGGAGGAAGGGCCTACAGCAAATGCGGGTTTAAGAAATAGAAGAAAGGGGGTTGGGGGATAAAGGCAATCGAAACAAACAAGCAAACCAAAAGAAGGCAAAGAAAGAAGAAAAAGGAAAAAAGGTAAAACCCAAGGAAGTGAAAATGCGAATCAGAAATAAACTCGAGAGACAAATACACAGAGGAAAAAAAAACAGTAAGCAGACACGAACACAAAGAAAAAATGAAAGAAGCAGAAAGGAAAAGAGATAAAAAAAAAAAGCAGAACTAAAAAAAAAGCAAGGGAAGAGAACGACAAAATTTCCCGCCATTTTGATCATCTCCCTCCTGAGCGCGCGTCGCCGGCGGAAAGCGCTGCGCCGTTGTTTCTCATCTCGTTCCCGCGCAAGGACCCGGATGCTCATCTCCGCAAACCGGCCGTTCCACATCCAGCGAGAAAAGAGGTGTTTTGCATCGGACATCAACCTCGATTTGTATTCTGTTTCCGATTATTCAAATTCCCGCGCCCGACCGTTGCTTACACGTGACGTCACAATCACGTGATCATCACACCCGATTTTTTTTTTTTTTTTTTTTTTTTTTTTTTTTTTGACTCGCTTGTGCTTCGCGACAGAATTCATCAAGCCTTCTTCTTGTGCAAATGCATATTCAGCCACCATGGAGCCCAGAAAAAAGGGGAAAAATGATAATATTTGTAAAACTCGACGACGAATATCAAATACGTCTCTGTCTCTCGAAATAGATAGATATATAGAAAGAGATAGATAATGATAGGTAGAAAGAAAGGGATACATAGATAGATAAAGATAAGGGGATAGAAATATATTAACACACACACAGAGGAAGAGAGTGATAGAGATAGAGAGAGAAAGAAGAGAGGGACAAGGAGAGGGAGGGAGAAGGAAAGGGAGGGAGAAGGAGAGGGAGGGGGAAGGAGAGGGAAGGAGATGAAGAGGGAGGGAGAAGGAGAGGGAGGGAGAAGGAGAGGGAGGGAGATGGAGAGTGAGAGAGAAGGAGAGATGAAGAGAAACAGAACACACAGAGAAAGAAGGACAGAACTAAGCATACAAAGAGAGACAGAGAGCCAAAAGAGAGACAGAGAGCCAAAAGAAGAGAGACGGTGAACCAAAAGAAGAGAGACAGAGAACCAAAAGAAGAGAGGCAGTCAGAGAAAGAAAGATAGCTAGCTAGAGAAAGAGAAACGGAACACCGAGAGAAAGCTACATAAAAATAGAGAAAGAGAAACAGAACAGAGAGAGACAATAAGCTCGAGGAAAAGAAAAAAACGCACAGAAAAAGAGACAGACAGTGAGAAAAAAATTACAGAAATAGACACAAACAGAAAGAGAGACTGACATCCAGAGAAACCGAACTAAACAAAGAGAACAAGACACGCAGAAAGAGACACAGCAAAAAAAGAGAACAGGACACACACATGGAAAGAGAGAAAGACAATCAAAAAATGAGCCAAAGGGACACAGAACCAGACATATACATAGACAGACAGGAAGCTCGAGAAAGCGAGAGAGAGAAAAAAAAAACAGACAGAAAGATTGGCATCCAAAGGAAGAGAACTTGACACACAGAACAATAGACATATATCCAGAGAAAGAGAGAGAAAAAAGAAAGATTGACATCCAAAGGAGAATTAGATACACAGAAAGAGAGCAACAGACAGGCGGAGAAAGAGAGAGGCAACGAAAAAAACAAAAAACAAAAAAACAGAAGGAGTGACATTTAAAGAAAGAACACGACACAGATAGCAAGAGAGAGAGACACAAACAGCCCGAGAAAGAGACACAGACAGCCCGAGAAAGAGACAAAACAGCCCGAGAAAGAGACACAGACAGCCAGAGAAAGAGACACAGACAGCCCGAGAAAGAGACACAGACAGCCCGAGAGAGAGACACAAACAGCCCGAGAAAGAGACCCACTCAGACCGAGAGACACAGACAGCCCGAGAAACAGACACAGACAGCCCAAGAAAGAGACACAGACAGCCCAAGAAAGAGACACAAACAGCCAGAGAAAGAGACACAGACAGCCAGAGAAAGAGACACAGACAGCCAGAGAAAGAGACACAGACAGCCCGAGAAAGAGACACACACAGCCAGAGAAAGAGACACAGACAGCCCAAGAAAGAGAAACAGCCCGAGAGAGACAGACAGCCCGAGAAAGAGACACAGACAGCCAGAGAAAGAGACACAAACAGCCAGAGAAAGAGACACAGACAGCCCGAGAAAGAGACACAGACAGCCAGAGAAAGAGACACAGACAGCCCGAGAAAGAGACACAGACAGCCCAAGAAAGAGACACAGACAGCCCAAGAAAGAGACACAGCCCGAGAGAGACAGACAGCCCGAGAAAGAGACACAGACAGCCAGAGAAAGAGACACAGACAGCCAGAGAAAGAGACACAGACAGCCAGAGAAAGAGACACAGACAGCCAGGGAAAGAGACACAGACTGCCCGAGAAAGAGACACAGACAGTCCGAGAGACAAAGACAACCAGAGAAAGAAACACAGACAGCCCGAGAAAGACACACAGACAGCCAGAGAAAGAGACACAAACAACCAGAGAAAGAGACACAGACAGCCAGAGAAAGAAACACAGACAGCCAGAGAAAGAGACACAGACAGCCAGAGAAAGAGACACAGACAGCCAGAGAAAGACACACAGACAGCCAGAGAAAGACACACAGACAGCCAGAGAGAGAAAGAGACACAGACACCCCGAGAAAGAGACACAGCCAGAGAGACACAGACAGCCCCAGAGAGCGCGGGGGGGGGGGGGGGAGTCCGGGGATGGCCCGAGCAGAGCGTCCCCCTCCACATCCCCGAATTCCAGGCTGTGATATTTCTCCTTCCAAATCAGGCGAAGGATTCAAGCGCTATTGATCCAGACGGAAGGAGAGGAGGGAAAATATCGTGCAAACATGATTATATTGTTAAGAGAAAGAGACACAGACAGCCAGAGAAAGAGACACAGACAGCCAGAGAAAGAGACACAGACAGCCAGAGAAAGAGACACAGACAGCCCAAGAAAGAGACACACACAGCCAGAGAAAGAGACACAGACAGCCAGAGAAAGAGACTCAGACAGCCAGAGAAAGAGACACAGACACCCCGAGAAAGAGACACAGACAGCCCGAGCAAGAGACACAGACAGCCAGAGAAAGAGACTCAGACAGCCCTTGAAAGAGACACAGACAGCCAGAGAAAGAGACACAGACAGCCCGAGAAAGAGACACAGACAGCCAGAGAAAGACACACAGACAGCCCGAGAAAGAGACACAGCCAGAGAGAGACAGACAGCCCCAGAGAGCGCGGGGGGGAGGGGGGGGAGGGGGATGGCCCGAGCAGAGCGTCCCCCTCCACATCCCCGAATTCCAGGCTGTGATATTTCTCCTTCCATATCAGGCGAAGGATTCAAGCGCTATTGATCCAGACGGAAGGAGAGGAGGTAAAATATCGTGCAAACATGATTCTATTGTTAAGAGAAAGAGACACAGACAGCCCAAGAAAGAGACACAGACAGCCAGAGAAAGAGACACAGACAGCCAGAGAAAGAGACACAGACAGCCCGAGAAAGAGACACAGACACCCCGAGAAAGAGACAGAGACATCCCGAGAAAGAGACACAGCCAGAGAGAGACAGACAGCCCCAGAGAGCGCGGGGGGGGAGGGGGGGGGAGTCCGGGGATGGCCCGAGCAGAGCGTCCCCCTCCACATCCCCGAATTCCAGGCTGTGATATTTCTCCTTCCATATCAGGCGAAGGATTCAAGCGCTATTGATCCAGACGGAAGGAGAGGAGGTAAAATATCGTGCAAACATGATTATATTGTTAAGAGAAAGAGACACAGACAGCCAGAGAAAGAGACACAGACAGCCTGAGAGAAAGAGACACAGACAGCCCGAGAAAGAGACACAGACAGCCAGAGAAAGAGACACAAACAGCCAGAGAAAGAGGCAAAGACAGCCCGAGAGAAAGAGAGACAGACAGCCAGAGAAAGAGACACAGACAGCCCGAGAAAGACAAACAGACAGCCAGAGAAAGAGACAAAGACAGCCCGAGAAAGAGACACAGACAGCCAGAGAAAGAGACACAGACAGCCAGAGAAAGACACACAAAACAGCCCAAGAAAGACACACAAAACAGCCAGAGAAAGAGACACAGCCAGAGAGAGACAGACAGCCCCAGAGAGCGCGGGGGGGGAGGGGGGAGTCCGGGGACGGCCCGAGCAGAGCGTCCCCCTCCACATCCCCGAATTCCAGGCTGTGATATTTCTCCTTCCATATCAGGCGAAGGATTCAAGCGCTATTGATCCAGACGGAAGGAGAGGAGGTAAAATATCGTGCAAACATGATTCTATTGTTAAGAGAAAGAGACACAGACAGCCAGGGAAAGAGACACAGACAGCCAGAGAAAGAGACACAGACACCCCGAGAAAGAGACACAGCCAGAGAGAGACAGACAGCCCCAGAGAGCGCGGGGGGGAGGGGGGGAGTCCGGGAACGGCCCGAGCAGAGCGTCCCCCTCCACATCCCCGAATTCCAGGCCGTGATATTTCTCCTTCCAAATCAGGCGAAGGATTCAAGCGCTATTGATCCAGACGGAAGGAGAGGAGGTAAAATATCGTGCAAACATGATTATATTGTTAAGAGAAAGAGACACAGAGAGCCAGAGAAAGAGACACAGACAGCCAGAGAAAGAGACACAGACAGCCAGGGAAAGAGACACAAAACAGCCAGAGAAAGAGACACAGACACCCCGAGAAAGAGACACAGACAGCCTGAGAGAAAGACAGACAGACACCCCGAGAAAGAGACACAGCCAGAGAGAGACAGACAGCCCCAGAGAGCGCGGGGGGGGGGGGGGGGGAGTCCGGGGATGGCCCGAGCAGAGCGTCCCCCTCCACATCCCCGAATTCCAGGCTGTGATATTTCTCCTTCCAAATCAGGCGAAGGATTCAAGCGCTATTGATCCAGACGGAAGGAGAGGAGGGAAAATATCGTGCAAACATGATTATATTGTTAAGAGAAAGAGACACAGACAGCCAGAGAAAGAGACACACACAGCCAGAGAAAGAGACACAAACAGCCAGAGAAAGAGACACAGACAGCCCGAGAAAGACACACAGATAGCCAGAGAAAGACACACAGACAGCCAGAGAAAGAGACACAGACAGCCAGAGAGACAGAGACACAGACAGCCAGAGAAAGAGGCACAGACAGCCCGAGAAAGAGACACAGACAGCCCGAGAAAGACACAAACAGCCAGAGAAAGAGACACAGACAGCCAGAGAAAGAGACACAGACACCCCGAGAGAGAGACACAGCCAGAGAGAGACAGACAGCCCCAGAGAGCGCGGGGGGGGAGGGGGGGGAGTCCGGGGATGGTCCGAGCAGAGCGTCCCCCTCCACATCCCCGAATTCCAGGCTGTGATATTTCTCCTTCCATATCAGGCGAAGGATTCAAGCGCTATTGATCCAGACGGAAGGAGAGGAGGTAAAATATCGTGCAAACATGATTCTATTGTTAAGAGAAAGAGACACAGACAGCCAGAGAAAGAGACACAGACAGCCAGAGAAAGAGACACAGACACCCCGAGAGAGAGACACAGCCAGAGAGAGACAGACAGCCCCAGAGAGCGCGGGGGGGGGAGGGGGGGGGGGATGGCCCGAGCAGAGCGTCCCCCTCCACATCCCCGAATTCCAGGCTGTGATATTTCTCCTTCCATATCAGGCGAAGGATTCAAGCGCTATTGATCCAGACGGAAGGAGAGGAGGGAAAATATCGTGCAAACATGATTATATTGTTAAGGGAAAGAGACACAGGCAGCCAGAGACAGAGACACAGACAGCCAGAGAAAGAGACACAGACAGCCAGAGAAAGAGACACAGACACCCCGAGAAAGAGACACAGACAGCCAGAGAAAGAGACACAGCCAGAGAGAGACAGACAGCCCCAGAGAGCGCGTGGGGGGGGGGGGGGGGAGTCCGGGGACGGCCCGAGCAGAGCGTCCCCCTCCACATCCCCGAATTCCAGGCTGTGATATTTCTCCTTCCATATCAGGCGAAGGATTCAAGCGCTATTGATCCAGACGGAAGGAGAGGAGGTAAAATATCGTGCAAACATGATTATATTGTTAAGAGAAAGATACACAGACAGCCAGAGAAAGAGACACAGACAGCCAGAGAAAGAGACACAGACAGCCAGAGAAAGAGACACAGACACCCCGAGAAAGAGACACAGACACCCCGAGAAAGAGACACAGACAGCCAGAGAAAGAGACACAGCCAGAGAGAGACAGACAGCCCCAGAGAGCGCGTGGGGGGGGGGGGAGTCCGGGGACGGCCCGAGCAGAGCGTCCCCCTCCACATCCCCGAATTCCAGGCTGTGATATTTCTCCTTCCATATTAGGCGAAGGATTCAAGCGCTATTGATCCAGACGGAAGGAGAGGAGGTAAAATATCCTGCAAACATGATTCTATTGTTAAGAGAAAGAGACACAGACAGCCAGAGAAAGAGACACAGACAGCCCGAGAAAGAGACACAGACAGCCCGAGAAAGAGACACAGACAGCCAGAGAAAGAGACACAGACAGCCAGAGAAAGAGACACAGACAGCCAGAGAAAGACACACAGACAGCCAGAGAAAGAGACACAGACACCCCGAGAAAGAGACACAGCCAGAGAGACACAGACAGCCCAGAGAGCGCGGGGGGGAGGGGAGGGCGGGGATGGCCCGAGCAGAGCGTCCCCCTCCACATCCCCGAATTCCAGGCTGTGATATTTCTCCTTCCATATCAGGCGAAGGATTCAAGCGCTATTGATCCAGACGGAAGGAGACGAGGGAAAATATCGTGCAAACAGGATTCTATTGTTAAGAGAAAGAGACACAGACAGCCCGAGAAAGAGACACAGACAGCCAGAGAGAAAGAGACACAGACAGCCAGAGAAAGAGACACAGACACCCCGAGAAAGAGACACAGCCAGAGAGAGAGAGACAGCCCAAGAGAGCGCGGGGGGGAGGGGGGGGAGGGGGATGGCCCGAGCAGAGCGTCCCCCTCCACATCCCCGAATTCCAGGCTGTGATATTTCTCCTTCCATATCAGGCGAAGGATTCAAGCGCTATTGATCCAGACGGAAGGAGAGGAGGGAAAATATCGTGCAAACATGATTATATTGTTAAGAGAAAGAGACACAGACAGCCCGAGAAAGAGACACAGACAGCCCGAGAAAGAGACACAGACAGCCCGAGAAAGAGACACAGACACCCCGAGAAAGAGACACAGACAGCCCGAGAAAGAGACACAGACAGCCAGAGAAAGAGACACAGACAGCCAGAGAAAGAGACACAGACACCCCGAGAAAGAGACACAGCCAGAGAGAGACAGACAGCCCCAGAGAGCGCGGGGGGAGGGGGGGGGGGATGGCCCGAGCAGAGCGTCCCCCTCCACATCCCCGAATTCCAGGCTGTGATATTTCTCCTTCCATATCAGGCGAAGGATTCAAGCGCTATTGATCCAGACGGAAGGAGAGGAGGTAAAATATCGTGCAAACATGATTATATTGTTAAGAGAAAGAGACACAGACAGCCCGAGAAAGAGACACAGCCAGAGAGAGACAGACAGCCCCAGAGAGCGCGGGGGGAGGGGGGGGGGGGTGGCCCGAGCAGAGCGTCCCCCTCCACATCCCCGAATTCCAGGCTGTGATATTTCTCCTTCCATCTCAGGCGAAGGATTCAAGCGCTATTGATCCAGACGGAAGGAGAGGAGGCAAAATATCGTGCAAACATGATGATATTGTTAAGAGAAAGAGACACAGACAGCCCGAGAAAGAGACACAGACAGCCAGAGAAAGAGACACAAATAGCCCGAGAAAGAGACACAGCCAGAGAGAGACAGACAGCCCCAGAGAGCGCGGGGGGGGGGGGAGGGGGGAGTCCGGGGATGGCCCGAGCAGAGCGTCCCCCTCCACATCCCCGAATTCCAGGCTGTGATATTTCTCCTTCCATATCAGGCGAAGGATTCAAGCGCTATTGATCCAGACGGAAGGAGAGGAGGCAAAATATCGTGCAAACATGATTCTATTGTTAAGAGAAAGAGACACAGACAGCCAGAGAAAGAGACACAAAACAGCCCGAGAAAGAGACACAGACAACCCGAGAAAGACAAACAGACAGCCCGAGAAAGAGACACAGCCAGAGAGAGACAGACAGCCCCAGAGAGCGCGAGGGGGGGGGGGAGGGGGATGGCCCGAGCAGAGCGTCCCCCTCCACATCCCCGAATTCCAGGCTGTGATATTTCTCCTTCCATATCAGGCGAAGGATTCAAGCGCTATTGATCCAGACGGAAGGAGAGGAGGCAAAATATCGTGCAAACATGATTATATTGTTAAGAGAAAGAGACACAGACAGCCAGAGAGAGAGACACAGACAGCCAGAGAAAGACACACAGACAGCCAGAGAAAGAGACACAGACAGCAAGAGAAAGAGACACAAACAGTCCGAGAAAGAGACACAGACAGCCCGAGAAAGAGACACAAACAGCCAGAGAGAGAGAGACACAGACAGCCCGAAAGACAAACAGACAGCCTGAGAGAAAGAGACACAGACAGCCTGAGAGAAAGAGACACAGACAGCCTGAGAGAAAGAGACACAGACAGCCAGAGAGAGAAAGAGACACAGACACCCCGAGAAAGAGACACAGACAGCCCGAGAAAGAGACACAGACAGCCAGAGAAAGAGACACAGACAACCCGAGAAAGAGACACAGCCAGAGAGAGACAGACAGCCCCAGAGAGCGCGGGGGGGAGGGGGGGGAGTCCGGGGATGGCCCGAGCAGAGCGTCCCCCTCCACATCCCCGAATTCCAGGCTGTGATATTTCTCCTTCCATATCAGGCGAAGGATTCAAGCGCTATTGATCCAGACGGAAGGAGAGGAGGGAAAATATCGTGCAAACATGATTATATTGTTAAGAGAAAGAGACACAGACAGTCAGAGAAAGACACACAGACAGCCAGAGAAAGAGACAGAGACAGCCTGAGAGAAAGAGACACAGACAGCCAGAGAAAGAGACACAGACAGCCAGAGAAAGAGACACAGACAGCCAGAGAAAGAGACACAGACAGCCAGAGAAAGAGACACAGACAGCCAGAGAAGGAGACTCAGACAGCCAGAGAAAGAGACTCAGACAGCCCGAGAAAGAGACACAGACAGCCAGAGAAAGAGACACAGACAGCCCGAGAGACACAGACAGCCAGAGAAAGAGACACAGACAGCCAGAGAAAGAGACCCAGACAACCCGAGAAAGAGACACAGACAGCCCGAGAGAAACAAGCAGCCCGAGAAAGAGACACAAAACAACCCAAGAAAGAGACACAGCCAGAGAGAGACAGACAGCCCCAGAGAGCGCGGGGGGGGGGGGGATGGCCCGAGCAGAGCGTCCCCCTCCACATCCCCGAATTCCAGGCTGTGATATTTCTCCTTCCATACCAGGCGAAGGATTCAAGCGCTATTGATCCAGACGGAAGGAGAGGAGGGAAAATATCGTGCAAACATGATTATATTGTTAAGAGAAAGAGACACAGACAGCCAATGAAAGAGACACAAACAGCCAGAGAAAGAGACACAGACAGCCAGAGAAAGAGACACAGACAGCCAGAGAAAGAGACCCACACAACCAGAGAGACACAGACAGCCCGAGAGAGAGACACAGACAGCCTAAGAAAGAAACACAGCCCGAGAGACACAGACAGCCCGAGAAAGAGACCCACACAGCCCGAGAGACACAGACAACCCGAGAGACACAGACAGCCTGAGAAAGAGAGACAGACAGCCCAAGAAAGAGACACAAAACAGCCCAAGGAAGAGACACAGACAGCCAGAGAAAGAGACCCACACAGCCCGAGAGACACAGACAACCCGAGAGACACAGACAGCCTGAGAAAGAGAGACAGACAGCCCAAGAAAGAGACACAAAACAGCCCAAGAAAGAGACACAGACAGCCAGAGAAAGAGACACAGACAGCCAGAGAAAGAGACACAGACAGCCAGAGAAAGAGACTCAGGCAGCCAGAGAAAGAGACACAGACAGCCAGAGAAAGAGACACACACAGCCCGAGAAAGAGACACAGACAGCCAGAGAAAGAGACACATACAGCCAGAGAAAGAGACACAGACAGCCAGAGAAAGAGACACACACACCCCGAGAAAGAGACACAGCCAGAGAGAGACAGACAGCCCCAGAGAGCGCGGGGGGGGGGGGGATGGCCCGAGCAGAGCGTCCCCCTCCACATCCCCGAATTCCAGGCTGTGATATTTCTCCTTCCAAATCAGGCGAAGGATTCAAGCGCTATTGATCCAGACGGAAGGAGAGGAGGGAAAATATCGTGCAAACATGATTATATTGTTAAGAGAAAGAGACACAGACAGCCAGAGAAAGAGACACAGACAGCCAGGGAAAGAGACGCAGACAGCCAGAGAAAGAGACACAGACAGCCAGAGAAAGAGACACAGACAGCCAGAGAAAGAGACACAGACAGCCAGAGAAAGAGACACAGACAGCCAGAGAAAGAGACACAAACAGCCAGAGAAAGAGACACAGACAGCCAGAGAAAGAGACACAGACAGCCAGAGAAAGAGACACAGACAGCCAGAGAAAGAGACACAGACAGCCAAAGAAAGAGACACAGACAGCCTGAGAGAAAGAGACACAGACAGCCAGAGAAAGAGACACAGACAGCCAGAGAAAGAGACAAAGACAGCCCGAGAGAAAGAGACACAGACAGCCAGAGAAAGAGACACAGACAGCCAGAGAAAGAGGCAAAGACAGCCAGAGAAAGAGACACAGACAGCCAGAGAAAGAGACACAGACAGCCCGAGAGAGAGACACAGACAGCCCGAGAAAGAGACACAGACAGCCCGAGAAAGAGACACAGACAGCCAGAGAAAGAGACACAGCCAGAGAAAGAGACACAGCCAGAGAGAGACAGACAGCCCCAGAGAGCGCGGGGGGGGGGGGAGTCCGGGGATGGCCCGAGCAGAGCGTCCCCCTCCACATCCCCGAATTCCAGGCTGTGATATTTCTCCTTCCATATCAGGCGAAGGATTCAAGCGCTATTGATCCAGACGGAAGGAGAGGAGACAATGACAGCCCGAGAAAGAGACACAGACAGCCCGAGAAAGAGACACAGACAGCCAGAGAAAGAGACACAGACAGCCAGAGAGAGAGACACAGACACCCCGAGAAAGAGACACAGCCAGAGAGAGACAGACAGCCCCAGAGAGCGCGGGGGGGGAGGGGGGGGAGGGGGATGGCCCGAGCAGAGCGTCCCCCTCCACATCCCCGAATTCCAGGCTGTGATATTTCTCCTTCCATATCAGGCGAAGGATTCAAGCGCTATTGATCCAGACGGAAGGAGAGGAGGTAAAATATCGTGCAAACATGATTATATTGTTAAGAGAAAGAGACACAGACAGCCCGAGAAAGAGACACAGACAGCCAGAGAAAGAGACACAGACAGCCAGAGAAAGAGACACAGACAGCCAGAGAAAGAGACACAGACAGCCCGAGAAAGAGACACAGACAGCCCGAGAAAGAGACACAGACAGCCAGAGAAAGAGACACAGACAGCCAGAGAAAGAGACACAGCCAGAGAGAGACAGACAGCCCCAGAGAGCGCGGGGGGGGGGGGGGGGAGGGGGATGGCCCGAGCAGAGCGTCCCCCTCCACATCCCCGAATTCCAGGCTGTGATATTTCTCCTTCCATATCAGGCGAAGGATTCAAGCGCTATTGATCCAGACGGAAGGAGAGGAGGGAAAATATCGTGCAAACATGATTATATTGTTAAGAGAAAGAGACACAGACAGCCTGAGAGAAAGAGACACAGACAGCCAGAGAAAGAGACACAGACAGCCAGAGAAAGAGACACAGACAGCCAGAGAAAGAGACACAGACAGCCAGAGAAAGACACACAGACAGCCAGAGAAAGAGACACAAACAGCCAGAGAAAGAGACACAGACAGCCAGAGAAAGAGACACAGACACCCCGAGAAAGAGACACAGACAGCCCGAGAAAGAGACACAGCCAGAGAGAGACAGACAGCCCCAGAGAGCGCGGGGGGGCGGGGGGGGAGTCCGGGGACGGCCCGAGCAGAGCGTCCCCCTCCACATCCCCGAATTCCAGGCTGTGATATTTCTCCTTCCATATCAGGCGAAGGATTCAAGCGCTATTGATCCAGACGGAAGGAGAGGAGGGAAAATATCGTGCAAACATGATTATATTGTTAAGAGAAAGAGACACAGACAGCCAGAGAAAGAGACACAGACAGCCCGAGAAAGAAACACAGACAGCCTGAGAGAAAGAGACACAGACAGCCCGAGAAAGAGACACAGACAGCCCGAGAAAGAGACACAGACAGCCCGAGAAAGAGACACAGACAGCCCGAGAAAGAGACACAGACAGCCAGAGAAAGAGACACAGACAGGCCGAGAAAGACAAACAGACAGCCCAAGAAAGAGACACAGACAGCCCGAGAAAGACAAACAGCCAGAGAAAGAGACACAGACAGCCAGAGAAAGAGACACAGACAGCCAGAGAAAGAGACACAGACAGCCAGAGAAAGAGAAACAGACAGCCAGAGAAAGAAACCCACACAGCCCGAGAAAGAGACACAGCCAGAGAGAGACAGACAGCCCCAGAGAGCGCGGGGGGGAGGGGGGGGAGGGGGATGGCCCGAGCAGAGCGTCCCCCTCCACATCCCCGAATTCCAGGCTGTGATATTTCTCCTTCCATATCAGGCGAAGGATTCAAGCGCTATTGATCCAGACGGAAGGAGAGGAGGTAAAATATCGTGCAAACATGATTCTATTGTTAAGAGAAAGAGACACAGACAGCCCGAGAAAGACAAACAGCCAGAGAAAGAGACACAGACAGCCAGAGAAAGAGACACAGACAGCCAGAGAAAGAGACACAGCCAGAGAGAGAGAGACAGCCCCAGAGAGCGCGGGGGGGGGAGGGGGGGAGGGGGATGGCCCAAGCAGAGCGTCCCCCTCCACATCCCCGAATTCCAGGCTGTGATATTTCTCCTTCCATATCAGGCGAAGGATTCAAGCGCTATTGATCCAGACGGAAGGAGAGGAGGTAAAATATCGTGCAAACATGATTCTATTGTTAAGAGAAAGAGACACAGACAGCCCGAGAAAGACAAACAGCCAGAGAAAGAGACACAGACAGCCAGAGAAAGAGACACAGACAGCCAGAGAAAGAGACACAGCCAGAGAGAGAGAGACAGCCCCAGAGAGCGCGGGGGGGGGAGGGGGGGAGGGGGATGGCCCAAGCAGAGCGTCCCCCTCCACATCCCCGAATTCCAGGCTGTGATATTTCTCCTTCCATATCAGGCGAAGGATTCAAGCGCTATTGATCCAGACGGAAGGAGAGGAGGTAAAATATCGTGCAAACATGATTATATTGTTAAGAGAAAGAGACACAGACAGCCAGAGAAAGAGACACAGACAGCCAGAGAAAGAGACACAGACAGCCAGAGAAAGAGACACAGACAGCCCGAGAAAGAGACACAGACAGCCCGAGAAAGAGACTCAGACAGCCAGAGAAAGAGACACAGACAGCCCGAGAGAAACAAACAGCCCGAGAAAGAGACACAGCCAGAGAGAGACAGACAGCCCCAGAGAGCGCGGGGGGTGGGGGGGGGAGGGGGATGGCCCGAGCAGAGCGTCCCCCTCCACATCCCCGAATTCCAGGCTGTGATATTTCTCCTTCCAAATCAGGCGAAGGATTCAAGCGCTATTGATCCAGACGGAAGGAGAGGAGGCAAAATATCGTGCAAACATGATTATATTGTTAAGAGAAAGAGACACAGACAGCCAGAGAAAGAGACACACACAGCCAGAGAAAGAGACACAGACAGCCAGAGAAAGAGACACAGCCAGAGAGAGAGAGACAGCCCCAGAGAGCGCGGGGGGGGAGGGGGGGAGGGGGATGGCCCAAGCAGAGCGTCCCCCTCCACATCCCCGAATTCCAGGCTGTGATATTTCTCCTTCCAAATCAGGCGAAGGATTCGAGCGCTATTGATCCAGACGGAAGGAGAGGAGGTAAAATATCGTGCAAACATGATTATATTGTTAAGGGTATGATTTTGCGGGGGGGGGGGGTGGAGGGGGGGAAGGGGGGGGAAGGGGGGAGGGGGGAGAAGATTGAGAGGGTGAAGTGGGAGATTGAAAGAGGAGGGGAGGAGAGATTGAAGAGGTGGGACGGGGAGGGGTTGAAGTGGGAGACAGAAAGGGGGGGAAAGAGATTGAAAAGGGGGGGTGTTGAAGTGGGAGATAGAAAGGGGGGAAAAAGATTGAAGAGGTGGGAGGAGGGGGGGGTTGAAGGGGGAGATAGAAAGGGGAGAAGAGATTGAAAAGGGGGGGGTGAAGTGGGAGATAGAAAGGGGGGAAAGAGAATGAAGAGGGGGAGGGGGGGGTGAAGTGGGAGATAGAAAGGGGGGAAGAGATTGAGAAGGGGGGGTTGATGTGGGAGATAGAAAGGGTAAAGAGAATGAAGAGGCGGGAAGGGGGGGGGGATTGAAGGGGGAAATAGAAAGGGAGGAAAGAGATTGAAAAGTGGGCGTTGACTGGGCTTGAAGAGGGTGGAAGAAAGCGAAAGAAATAACTCAATTGGGGATGAGATTGAAGGTAGGGGGGGGGGGATGAAGGGGAAGCAAATGGAAAATATTAAGCAGGAGAAAGGATTGAAAAGGGAGACTAAAGGGAGAAAAGATTGAATGGAAAAAAACGCTTGAAGAAAGAAGGAACCGAAGGTAGAATGGAGAAAGGGAGAGACACAGAAGGGAGAAAAGATTGAAGGGAAAGGGAACAAGAGAATGAAAGAAGGGGGGGAAGGGAGGGGGTAGAAGGAGGTTGGTGGAATAGAGGAAATTGAAGGAGGGGGAAGATGAAGGCGGAAGGGAAGCGAGAGATTGGAGGGGAAGGGGAAAGGGGTGAGGGGGATGTTGAGGGGAAGAGAGGAAAGGGAAGGGGATGAGGGGGGAAAGAAAGGAAAAGGAAGAAGAGGAAGAGGGAAAGGGAGGGGGGAGAGGGGGGATGGGGAGAGAAAGAAAGGAAAAGGAAGGGGAAGAGGAAGAGGGAAAGGGAGTGGTGACGGGGAGGGGAATAAGGGAAATGGAAGGGGAAGAAGGGAGATATACAAATAAGGGACAAAGTGACGACGAGGTTGAAGGACGAGAAAGGAGGTACAGAAATTGAAGGAATAGGAATAAAGGAGGTAAGAAGTAAGAGGGAGAGAGCGAAGGGAGTTGAAGGAGGTTCGGGAGGAGGCGGGGGGGGGGGGGGTGGCGACGGGGGCCTTCGGGTTGAAGAAGGTAAATAGCACTGAAGGAGGAGGGGAAGAAATGCGGGATAAACACAGGGGATGGAAAAAGATACCAAAAAAATAAAAATTGAGGAAAAGGGAAATGGAGAGGTAAGAGGAGAGGGAAAAAGAAGAAAGGACGGGGAAAGATAAACAGGAAAGATGATGGGGGGCGGGAGGAAGAAGCGAGGGAAAATAAGGTGTAAATGGAGGAAATTAAAAGAAGAGGAAGAACAGCAAACGTAAAGAAGATGAAATACCATACGGAAGAAAAAATATTATTTGCAAAATCCTAATTGTATCTAGATCACGTATCTTCTATATCATCTTATATATTTACTGCATGCATATCTTCTCTCCTCCCTTCCCTCACCCACATATATTTGCATATGTGTATCTTCATTATTTTACCTTCTTATTCCCCTTTAGACCAAATACATGAGGACTCGCGACTGGTAACCAACCAACACCTCGTTTCATTACTCTCTAATGAAGAATTCAAAACATATTAGGTGTCTGTCGTATACTCTGAGCTCTCCATTTAGTATACTCTTGTAGTGTCCTTCTTACTGGTTCTTACACTATTGTCCGGTGTCTAAAGTGCAGGAGGGCAGACCTAGTGAATAATCATACATATTCATACAGTGAATATTCACAAAGATGGACATGCACTTTGAAATAAACGCAAATCCAACATTATATCTGTTAATCTGTCTAGATATCTACACACATACGCGCACACGCACACGCACACACGCACGCACGCACACTTACACACACACACACACACACACACACACACACACACACACACACACACACACACATACACACGCACGCACGCACACACACACACGCACACTCACGCACATTGTTACGACTGACATGCCACAAGAGAATTCAAGAGACGAGAAACTCCTACTGTGGAAGCCAAAACAAGAGTCATATTTCATAATGTGGCCTGATGTGAAATACTAAAATAATACTTAATAAAAACTGTTTTGTGTTTCCAAGTACGGGAATTATTGCCAAATTTATTTTTGTGCAGTCATGAATATTATAAGGATATAAGAAAAAAAAGAAATTTTACAGATTACGTAGCACAAAGGTTAAGGATAACTGAAAGAAATAAAAAATTCGTCCACACATTTCTGAGCAATTTAAAAAGATAATATTTTTATATTCATAGGAAGGATAGGACTTTCAAAAATCAATATACACATTAATACAGCACTTTGAACATCCCCGGAATGACCATGATACAGTTATAAGTAGCTAGTATTTGATAACATTATATATATATATATATATATATATATATATATATATATATATATATATATATATATATATATATATA
>NC_091589.1:22778345-22780845 GCF_042767895.1 Penaeus vannamei
GGAAGCGAGCCAGGTGGCCATATAGCCTGAGTTGGCGAAAACAGATTGTGCTAATCTTAATGCATTGCCAATATTTTCAGACACTTGCTAGCTGCCTCAGGGTGCTCTATAAAAGTCTTCAGTACAGCGAGTGGGAGCCTCATACAGGAATTCATAGGGCACAGACACAAGGTGAGTTTCATCTTTATCTGTGTATAAGATGTAGGGACTGGGAGAGGGAAGGGAAAAGAACCGGTAGAGAAGAATGAAAGGAAATGAGAATGGGTGAGTGTGGGCAAGTGAGTGAATGAGTGGGTAAGTGAGTGAGTGGGCAATTGGGTGGAATAGTGGATGGGTGAGTGAGTGAGTCAGTAGATGGGTGAGTGAGTGAGTCAGTAGATGGGTGAGTGAGTGAGTCAGTAGATGGGTGAGTGAGTGAGTGAGTGAGTGAGTGAGTGGATGGGTGAGTGAGTGAGTGAGTGAGTGGATGGGTGAGTGAGTGGATGGGTGAGTGAGTGAGTGAGTGAGTGGATGGGTGAGAGTGTGAGTGAGTGGATGGGTGAGTGAGTGAGTGAGTGAGTGGATGGGTGAGTGAGTGAGTGGATGGGTGAGTGAGTGAGTGAGTGAGTGGATGGGTGAGTGAGTGAGTGAGTGAGTGGATGGGTGGGTGAGTGAGTGAGTGAGTGAGTGGATGGGTGAGTGAGTGAGTGAGTGAGTGAGTGAGTGGATGGGTGTGTGAGTGAGTGAGTGAGTGGATGGGTGAGTGAGTGAGTGAGTGAGTGGATGGGTGAGTGAGTGAGTGAGTGAGTGAGTGGATGGGTGAGTGAGTGAGTGAGTGGATGGGTGAGTGAGTGAGTGGATGGGTGAGTGAGTGAGTGAGTGGGAGTGGATGATTGAGTGAGTGAGTGTGAGAGTGAGTGGGTGAGTGGGTGAGTGAGTGGATGGGTGAGTGGGTGAGTGAGTGGATGGGTGAGTGGGTGAGTGAGTGGGTGAGTGAGTGGATGGGTGAGTGGGTGAGTGAGTGGATGGGTGAGTGGGTGAGTGAGTGGATGGGTGAGTGGGTGAGTGAGTGGATGGGTGAGTGGGTGAGTGAGTGGGTGGGTGTGTGAGTGAGTGAGTGAGTGGATGGGTGAGTGAGTGAGTGAGTGAGTGGATGGGTGAATGAGTGAGTGAGTGAGTGGATGGGTGAGTGAGTGAGTGAGTGAGTGGGTGAGTGGAGTGAGTGAGTGGATGGGTGAGTGGAGTGAGTGAGTGGATGGGTGAGTGAGTGGGAGGGTGAGTGAGTGGGAGGGTAAGTGAGTGGGTGGGTGAGTGAGTGGGTTGAGTGAGTAGGTGGGTGAGTGAATGGGTGGGTGAGTGAGTGAGTGAATGGGTGGGTGAGTGAGTGAGTGAATGGGTGGGTGAGTGAGTGAGTGAATGGGTGGGTGAGTGAATGGGTGGGTGAGTGGGTGAGTGAGTGGATGGGTGAGTGGGTGAGTGAGTGGATGGGTGAGTGGGTGAGTGAGTGGATGGGTGAGTGGGTGAGTGAGTGGATGGGTGAGTGGGTGAGTGAGTGGATGGGTGAGTGGGTGAGTGAGTGGATGGGTGAGTGGGTGAGTGAGTGGATGGGTGAGTGGGTGAGTGAGTGGATGGGTGAGTGGGTGAGTGAGTGGATGGGAGCGTGGGTGAGTGAGTGGATGGGTGAGTGGGTGAGTGAGTGGATGGGTGAGTGGGTGAGTGAGTGGATGGGTGAGTGGGTGAGTGAGTGGATGGGTGAGTGAGTGGATGGGTGAGTGGGTGAGTGAGTGGATGGGTGAGAGAGAGAGATAGAGAGAGAGAGAGTGAGTGAGTGAGTGAGTGTGTGTGTGTGTGTGTGTGTGTGTGTGTGTGTGTGTGAGGGAGAGAGAAAGAGAGAGTGTGGGAGTGTGCGTGCGTGCTTGTGTGTTTGAGTGATTGAGAGTAAGAGTGAGAGTGATTACAAATATGTCTACACATATTCTAGCTGTCAAGGCCACTATATAATTTGCATTGTTCATACTTGCAGGTGATAGGCATTGGTCAACATGGCAGCCTGTACATCACATGTGATGCCAAAGGAGAGATGCGGACATGGTCCTCAGAAAAACAAGAATGTCTTGAGGTTTGTACAGGGGCTTTGCTTAAGAAAGTGTGCCTATATGGTACAGTGTTATGTAAGACTATTGATATTGTTAACATCAATGGAAATTGTATTAGATTACTCTTTCATTGGTTGAATATTAATTATCCTCTTAAACATAACTTTGTTGTATACAGTAAATTATTTTTTTCTTCTTCCTCTTTTTCTTCTTCTTTTTCTTCCTCTTCCTTTTTTTCTTCTTCTTTTTCTTCTTCTCTTTCATTTTTTTTTGTTTTCTGCAACTTCTGTACCATAAGCTTGAAGACAGACAATGAAGGCATTAGATAGTTTTTCAAATTTTACAATTGAACGTAGCATAAGTAACCAGTGGCTGTGATGAGTCTCATTCCAAGGTTTGCCACATATTGCACAAGTTAAGAGATC
>NC_091589.1:22810937-22815937 GCF_042767895.1 Penaeus vannamei
ATATATATATATATATATAGAATGAAAAAGAAATATAAACAGACAGACATCTGCAAGAATATCCAACTCTATGTCTATATATCATCATATTCTCACTAACAGTAAGGCCCGAACGTACCTCGTCCCCTAAGACTATTGGGGTATTCATTTCCGACTTTTTCTTTTCTTTCGACGGTCGGGGCCTTTTCTGCTTTATGACAACATTTGCCTCCTCCGCCTCTGATTTCTCTTGTGGCGTGTTGTTGCTTAGGCATAGGAAATGCTCTTTGACCTGGGATTAAGAGGGAAAAAAAGGAGAGAGAAAAAAATTGTATATGGATATAAATTCCTGATAATGTTTCTGCTCAATGCTGCAAACACATGCCTATGTAGTTGTGCATTATTACAAATTTAAGTTACATCTTTTTTTTCAACTACATGATTTATAGAATAAGAGGGGAAAAAAAAGTATCGACAGCACAACTGTAAACAAACAAACAAACACACACACAGTCACACACACAATCGCACACACACGCACAGAGTCACTCACTCAACAATTATCTCCTCTAAACCCCCATAGCTCTCACTTACCCGTGCAATGTGTGCCTCGTCGACAGGCTCCTCTCGCTTCTTCCGCTCTCCGTCTAAGTGAGGCTTTAGGTCCTGGTAGGCTGTGTATCTCTCATATGGACTCATGAACTCCTTTGTTATTTCCCTGTGCAAGCTGTCCTTGTGTTTTAAATGGCTCTGGTTTGTGAAAGAGAGAAAAAGTCAATAAAAAAAAGTAAGGAAACTGTATTTCATCATTCTTGTCTGTACTCTCTAATGCAATAAAATTCTGAAAAACAAAGAAGGAAAATGATTCACAAAGGTAATAACAAAAATAATAAAAAAATAAAAAATAAATCATTAAGTGAATAACAATAATAACAATGTTAAAAAATTACCATAAAGGAATAAATCTTGCACATACAAAAAACAATGTCGCACCACAAAACCCTCGCCTGCATCCAAAGAAACATACCATCACGCAGCCGAACATCCTGGACTTCAACTTCACTCTGACGTCTACCCTCGGCTGTGAAAAAAGATCACCGAGCAAGGTCTCCCTGGGATTCAGTAGGGTCGGCAGGTCAGTCGGATTTTCATCCACTGTCGAGAGGTCATGCTTGCTGATCACCAGACCTGTGTTCAGCTCCTCCATCTGTAACTGGACTTGTGGAATCTGCTGCTCTACGGATTGCTCGAGGACCTGCGGAGAAAGGGGAGGAGATCAGTGGAGAAAATGGTATCTATCTGTTTACCCCTAGTTACTTTGATCTACCTATCTGTCTGTATTTGCCTGCCTATCTACAATATCGACAATGATCAAGCTACACTGAACTGTCTGAACCGTATTTCTGTTGATAAATGTGGAAAAGGTATGAATGAGAATGAATATCCCCTTTATTGTAAAGATATTCATTCTCATTCATACCTTTTCTACTGAAGTGTCGGTCTAAACCCATCTCTCTCTCTATCTTCTACACTTCTACAACCCTACTGCATCACCCAACCGAGAACATCACTCACCCTCCAATCTAACATGTACATTATTTCATTTAACCCTTTCCTTTCCATTAAAAAAATATATATACATAAACTAAATATACCCCCTTTCTAATTTATAATCCAAACCTCTAAAACTCCAATCAATCAATCAATCAATCAAAAAAAGAAGAAAAGACAACAATGACTAATGGAAGAAGATGAAGAATAAAGAAGAAGAAGAAAGAAGAAGAAAGAAGAAAGAAAAAGAAGAAGAAATAGAAGAAGAAAGAAGAAGAAGAAGAAAGAAGAAGAAAAAAAGAAGAAGAAGAAGACGACTAATGTGGCAAGTCCAATCCTCTTCATCCTTCCTCCTCCCTTTGAGCAGGAACTCACCGGCAGGAGCTTCTGTTCCCTGGCCGCTCTGATGATGGTATGGATTGTGAGCAGCTCCGTCTTGACAAGGGGTGGAATGGGGTTGCAGCAGGCCAGCACTCCCTGCATCTCCTTGGGCAGCACCTCGGCAATCTGCAGCAACATATGCTTTGGCAAAACATAACTGCAGGAGAGGAAAAAAATGTAGTAATGGGGGTGGTTCAAATATGTATTATATGTGGTGAATTTCCAGGGATATAGAGCTGTTAGAAATATATCGGCTCTAAATGACACTATTGGAGTATATATTTTCTTGTTAACTTCATAAGAAAGGTAATAATTACAGATATTACTTATATTCACTTTTAATTAAAAATTCCTGTTTCTACTCAATGTTAGCCTCTCCTGTCCTTTTTTTTATTATCTATAACAGTTGCATATTTTTGTAAGAGAACATAATAATCAGAAAGAAAAAAATAATGTCTTCAGCCTTTCTGTGTGCTTAGAGCAATTATAAGCAAGTACATGAAGACCAGTTGACTCATAACTCAAAAGTATTTTTATCCAGTGTTACCATGCACTATAAACAGCAAGTCTGATTATTCTTGGCCTCTGTGGTTTCCTGTGTTTATATATGACCAGTATTGCATATACAGAAAAGAAATAATAACCTGAAAATTGTCACATGGTCACACAATCCGGCACACATTTCCATATGTTAAATTTGTTATAGGAAGTCATGGTCATTTTTTTGCAATGTTGCTGCGAGTGTACCTTTCCTCACAAGTGTGCTATTTAAATGAGTTTTTAGCAACTTTTGTAAGAACTATAGTACTTCATGCACTTATTAATTCATTCTTTTGAGCTTCAAAATTCAAAACCATCTTTTTCCAATCTAAAGGTTTTATATAAAAAAAGGAAAAAAAAAAAGAAAAAAGAGAGAGAGAAAAATATAGGCACTCCTAAAAAGAAATTAATCAAATCAAAACTAATAAATCCCTTATGACTACAGGACACAAATAAAATCAAAACACAAAAGCACGCCACTTACTCTGGACTTTCATCTTGTTCTCGAGCAACATTGTCTCTCCAAAGGTACAGTTCCCTCAGTGCATACATCTGCTTTGTGTCAAAGGTTCTGCGGCTTCGACGGTATAATTCCATGTGACTTTCTGGTCCAATGAATGGCTTCTCATAGCGCTGTATCATTAATGATAAATGTAAGTAAATATATAAGCATGTAGATAAAAAGATTAATATCAATTATTCATATAGATTTCACAATCACACAGGGATGGTAAGAAAGAAAGAAAAGAAACGAACACACATAAAAGAAGTAAAAGAGGAAAAGAACAGACCTAAATTGAAGATGACTTACTTTTAAACATATGTCTACTGATCTGCTGTAGACAGCTGTGATCAAGTTATTCAGCTGGTTTCCTCGTTCGATCAACTCATTCCGCATGAGATCATACACGTAGAGAAGGTAGTGAGAATCTTGCCGTGCATATTCCATAAAATCCTCAGGAAGGGGCCTGGAAAAAAAGAAATAATATATAAAAAATGAAGAAATAAATATGGCATTGAGACATACCCCATTTCTATTACCACAATTCCAAAATGTCTGCATTAGAAAAATCATAAACATGTCAGAGAACTAAACCTTTTCTTAAAAGGAAGTCAATACTTTCAAAAATACTATGAAAAAAACAAAACAAAAACATATTGATACCTAACAGGAAAAAGCAGTGAAATAAAAAAAAGATCTAAACCTTTATCTACTTCCCAGATACATCACCTAGGATCAATTCCTTTATCGAATAAGAGCTTTGTTATCCAGGGACTCCTCCAAACCTAAATCTACAATGAACCAGCCACCACTGTACCTTATTCTCCAATCAGCTCGTTGGTAAACCTTGTTTGCCTGAATGTCGCAGAACTTGGAGAGTAATGCAGCCAAAGAACGGTGTGGATATTCCAGGACTATGGCTGCCTGATGCGTGTCGAACATGTTGACAACATAAACACCGCAGTCCCTCTGGAGCCACAGGATGTCAAAGTCTGCACCATGAAGTACCTGAGGAAGGAAGAAGAGGTCATATCTGGAGCAGAAGGAAGGGTGACAAGGAAATGACACCTGAAAAAAGAGGAAGTAGCAGAGGTCATATGGGAAAAAAGAAAGATAAAGAGGTGACAGTGATAACAAGAGGAGGAGGAGGAGGAGGAGGAGGAGGAGGAGGAGGAGGAGGAGGAGCAGGAAGAGGAGGAGGAGGAAGAGGAGGAGGAAGCAGAGGAGGGGGAGGAGGAGGAGGAGGAGGATTTCAATTTCACGTAGGCTAATATAAATATTTACAGAATAGTTTTCCCAGTACCAGCTATTCAAAATATATAATTCAGTGCATTTTACAACGGAAAAAAGTTGAGCAGAATTAAGTTCAAGTTATTATTGGTGTGGCCCTCTAACACAATTCAGGTTTCTCATGTGGCCCCTTGTAAAAATTAAATGCCCACCGCTGCTCTATAGGAAGAAAGACGTATAGCGAGATATATCTGCAGATATGGAAAGAAGAAAGATCAGAAGTAAGAACTGAAGCATGGGACAATACTCAAGACTGGAGGAAAATAATGGAAATGGTGATTATTTGTTTCACGGACAAACAGAAATCTATCGGGGTATTCTACATATGGAATGTCATTTTTCTTGAGAAAGATATTCATGAAACTTTAATCATTGCAGTAAGAAAAATGCTTATGAGAGAGAGAGAGAGAGATGTAGAGCAACAGAGGAGGGAAAGGGGCAAGAAAAAAAAAAGTTGAGTTGAAAGGGAAACAGATGAAAATCAAGATGATAATGATATAGAAGAATGGAGGACAGAAAAGAAATAAAGATAAAAAATAGAAAGGAAAAGTAAAAAAATAGAAAACATTAACATAAGAAGAGAAAGGGATGACAGACTGACAAGCCAAAGGACAAAGAGAGGAACATGATGGAAAGAAAGAAAGAAAGAAAGAAAGAAAGAAAAGAAGAAAAAAATAAAGAAAAAAAAGAGAGACAGAAAAGGCTGAGAAGACAAAGGACAAATTACAGTGAGGAACATCAAAGAAAGAAAGAAGAG
>NC_091589.1:22836515-22839015 GCF_042767895.1 Penaeus vannamei
CTGTCTATCTATCAGTCTACCTTTCTGTCTATACATCTACCTATTTTCCTATTAACCTGTCTGTCTATCTGTCTGTCAGTCTACCTTTCTGTCTATACATCTACCTATTTCCCTGTTAACCTACCTGTCTGTCTATACATCTACCTATTTTGCTATTAACCTGTCTGTCTGTCTATACATCTACCTATTTTCCTGTTAACCTACGTGTCTGTCTATCTGTCTGTCAGTCTATCTATCTATCGCTCTATCCTCCTCCTGTCCAGCAGCGCATCAAAAGCCCTCAGCAAAAGGCTTGACTTTTGTACCAAGTGAGATTGCTCGAGCGAGGAAAATCAATGAACAACAGCGCGCAACAGGTCACCTCTCGGTCCACGCTGCTCCCTGAAACAAAAAAATAAGAAAAAAAGGGAAATAAAAGAGACAAAAGAGAAGGGTGGGGGGAAAACGAGGAAAAAATAATAAAAGGGTTGCCGACTTACTGACGAGCTGGGGTCACAGCCCAAGATGGTGTAGTAGTTCTCGTCTTTCTTGACGTCGGAGGTCAAAATCGCTTCCATTGTGGCCTTGGGAGGAGGAGGACAAGAACGACAACGTCTTCGATGGGCGAGACTTTGGAAACTGTTGAATGGAGTGAAAGGGAAACCGAGCTCGGGAAAGCACGGATGGAAAACTCGTGACGTCAGCTCGCACGGCGTCGCTGATTGGTTGCCTGGGAGAGTTATCGGCAAAGCTATGGACCAATCACCTTCTTCCTCTCTTCCCACTCCCTTGTTTACGTTTTCACTGCATTCATGATGGAATAAAATTAACCTCATGTAATCTTTTGATAAAATAGATATCAAATTCAAAATCAAAATTACCTTTTTATATCGAAATAATTACAAAAATACTAAAAAATAATAATAGAGATAGAGATTGACAAGTAAAATTCCGGGATATCCGAACGCACTCGGTAGGACTGTCATGGCTGAAAAGTTTTGATATCTGGGCAAGATGGTCCGTTGTAAAATCAAGTTATTCCAGCTCGCTTTCGCTTTGATCCTGATATCCGGCCGTGTTATCGACGCCCGGAAACACAAGCTCGATCTGAAGGTGAGGATGATTCCATTAATATCCTTAAATAAGGGAGAAAGTTGGCCAGATTGCGAGGCACCGAATGTTATTGTGTTCGCCATCATTATGTTTTTTTTTCTTTCTGTCTCTTTCGTAATTATTTTGCTCTATTTACACGAGAAATGATTAATGTGCACACAATTATAAACAATTCCCATTATCCATTCACTGAAATAAGAATTATGACTCCAAAGACACTAAATAAGACAATTTAATAATTCTTAGGACTGTGAGTCATTGACTTATTGTGATCGTGACTTAGAAGACAGAGATTAGGATCATGTGGTTTGTTTGTTTGTCTTTTTTGCCTTCGTGTGTCTCCGGGCTCAGTATTTACCAGTTTGAATGAGGAATATGTCAACGTTTAGGAAATGTAGGCTTATCTATAGATCTGTGGATAAGATATCAGTTGGAATTTTTTTTCAATTTATAATAGATAATTGTTATGATAAATAGTTAGAAGACACCAGCAGCGGCTAAGAAAACAAGATATGTCTCGTAACTGCATTGTCTTTGGTATTTCAAAATCTACTTGAAAGTGGAGATCTGCAACGGAAGTCTGGTCTGGTTTTGTCAAGTAATCAGTGCTGCTATCACGCCTTTGGCAGTATGGCAAAGGCCAGCTCACTTTTGGCAGCTACATTATTGTGTTATAGAGCTTTAACAGGTTCGTTAGTTGATGATGAAACGCTGAATAGGAATTATAGATGTCTGTTGGTTTGAATCAATAGGTGTGGATGTCATCCAAAAGCCAATGGAAGTCGCACAATTGAAAAAGGAAGATTTTCTTTCTTTCCTTATTGCAACTTTTCTAGAATAGGACCTTGGAGAGATAGAGGAAAACAAGTATATTGTTCGGTTAACCCAATGCCTCTGGTTGAAAAAGTTTGGTAAGTAGACATAATAACATGATTGTTGGTGCGCATCCGCAGTTTCCCCTGTTTGCATCTGGCTCGTTCAGTAGTTTGCGAGCAACATTTGTCACCTAAAAGTTTTTATTTTGTTATAATTTATAAATATATATAATTTTGAAGGTTTATCTTCATTATAGGTGCCATTGCCTAAAATCTATACCATATAAATGAAACCGCTATTATCAGAGATTAAAAAACTTCTGTCCGATGAGCCAATGGCACGGGAATAGTCATGATATCATGCCATCTGTTTTTCAGTCCACAACAACCATGGCATGTATGTATATGCAATGCGGCGGTTAGTGGCTAATGTTACCAAGAGTGACACACATCTTATAGAGCATAAGAAATAGTTATAAACAACACGGGTACAGAGGTTATTGTACCTTTTAAGACAATCGGGACTTCCCAGACAATATTTATATCAACATATTTAATCTTGTGCGAAGAGAACGAATCAGATTATTTCCGTA
>NC_091589.1:22849015-22869015 GCF_042767895.1 Penaeus vannamei
CCTGGCCAACAAGCAGTAAGGGGGAAAGAGGGTTATTGTTGTTATTGCATTGTGGTTTTCGTTGTTATCTTTATTAGTTTCTGGCAGTATCTTTGTGTTTATTTATTCATTCAGTAATTCAGTAATTCATTCATATTTATTTAATGTAATTAATTGATCAATTGATTTATTTATTCTTGTATTTATTTATTTGTATGTTTTCTTAATTTATTAATTTGTTTATCCATTTTTCACTGTATTTTATTATATGGTAGTGGCTTGCCTTGTCACCAGCAGTAACTAGTATTTTTAGGTAACTCTCATAATTGGAATTTGGTTGATTTTGCTGGAGAATTGCATTGAGTAATTTGGTTTTGTAAATAGACAGTTTTGTATTTCAGGGTCTACTTGAACTGCAGTGCTGACATGACGCTGCTGCACGTGTTGAAAGGCAAGGACGTCCTCGAGAACTCAAAAGAGCTTAAACACCTGCGCTTGACGGACACCAACCTCTTTGCTTCACATAAACAAAAGGTAAGATGCTGATGGTCTCTCATCTGGTTTTGTTTATCTCATAATTTACTTTGATTTTAGTGGGTTTTGATGTGATTTTAATATTTTGGGTAAATAAGGTATTTATTGTATTGGATTTTGCTACCTCTGTATCATCTTTGTCTTTTCTATCATATTTTGTTTTGATTGTAATGAACATCACTTGCATATCCCTTATCTATGCGACTCTCGCGTCATTCCTTTCGTTTTTTGGTTGTAAAACCTCTATACTTGGCAATGTAGATGATGATTGTCTTTTGCAGCGAGCAACATGGGCTAGGAGCAAGAGAGATGCAGAAACAGAGTTGAAGGGTGAGTATCCAGACCCTCGAACCGTCAAAAGTTGAAAGAGAAATTGCCACTAAAAATGTCAAATTATCAATAGCCAAATATGAAATATCAAATGTCAAAATGAGAGATTATCAAATGCTGGTTCCTCTCATCAAATACAAGGGACAAATCTTAGGGGCATGATTGGTATCGTAGTCACAGGCCGGAATTTTCCCCAACAGGTCCTGCCAAGGATGGGATCAGCACAGTGAGACCGGTGAATCGTGAGGTCATCAAGCAGAAGTGCAATGATGTGAAGATCAACATGACTTACGAAAATGGCTTCTATAGTTTCAAGGTAAGAAGAGGAGGAATGAGGAAACTTGATTGATGAAACATTTGAAGAAAAAAAAACAAAACTGAAGGAAGAAGGGAAATGAAGAGAGGATAGAAGTTAGATATGATTAAAGAGGGAGGGAAGAAGAATAAAAATGGATATTGATAAGAATTTGGAATAGAGAGGATGAAAAATAAAGGATTTTTAAATTTATGATAATATGATTATAACCAAAAAGTAGTATAACCAGAAGGGCAGGGAAAAGAATATAAAAATGAAGAAATAGGAATAGAAAATATAGGAGAGCAAAAGTAGAAAAAGACTATATAGATTTAAAAGAAGAGAATTAGAAAATCAGTGAATCATAATGCATACCAAATGCCACTCTTCTTCTCCCTGTTCCTACGTATGAAATGAATCGTAAAACATCTCCATTCTCTGTCAGTTTCTGGTGTATGTGGCCCTGGAGAAGGAGGAGGGGCTGTACAACCTCAACTTCCACAACTGCATGAATTACCCACCCGGTGCTGGGTACTCAAAGATCGACATGGCTTTGCAGGTGAGTTTGCTTGATATGTGGGTGTGTGAGTGTGTGGGTGTGTGTGTAGATGTGCAATTTGTTATTGTGTTGGCTCTTTTGAAGTATATGTACAATTTTCCTGCTATTTAAGAAAGGCTGGTAAAGAAAAGTACTCCTTTTGGATACTTAAAAAGAAATATTTTTTCCAGTGCCTTTTTTCTCTCTCTCTCAAAAAGTACTTGAAACATGAAAATTAGTGTACTGCAGTTACAAGACCACATTATTTCTTATATAAAGTGGTAAAACTACCATGCTTGTATATTATAAAGAAATTTTTGCAAGGTTTATTTGGGAACACCATTTGCACTTATTCCTTGTATGTTTCTTTAAAAAAGGAAATTTATTTCACATCTGTTAACACACTATTCCCAATATAAGTAAACTGATAAAATACCACACTTATATATTTAACAATTTGAATTTTAATTTGGCAGAAATTATTACCTGTTTTATTGCGTATAATAGTTTTGATGCATGAAGTTAAGCTATTATGTAGTCAATTTTCTCATTGATTTGATGATTCAAACCCACATTCCTTATTGAAGATCGAGGAAGTGAATCCTGACGACAACTACCTGTCTGCTGGTGAGATGCCGCTGCCTGCTCTCTACTTCATGATGGCCCTCCTCTTCTTCCTCTCGGCTTGCTTCTGGTTCTTCCTCCTCAAGAAGAGCAAGTGAGTTGGGCGTGGGAATTTAAAAGACGAGTTAGAGGCTTATGTTATGTATTTATTCTTTTTATTTTTCGGTTTTTACTTTTTGTTTTATCTGCTTTAGAAAGACTTTCTTGATTTTGAAGCTTCTGATTACCATATGATATATATATTTATATATATTTTTTTTACTGTCAGCTCTTGTTCTCAAGGCATAAAGAGACGCAATAAAGTAATTGAGAAAGCCAGATAAAAAATTTTGGGAAAAAATCTGTTGAACAGTATGGAAGGAATGTCAGTAATGTAAACTCCTGTTCCTTAGAAGAAAACTGAAATATAAACACATAATCCTGGCACTTTAGAAATTTAGAAACTACATTACCCTCCTGTGTATAATGCACACATCATCCATCTACGAGTCTTTAAACATCTCCTTTTCTCTGCAGGGATCCCGTCTTCAAGATCCACTACCTGATGGGCGTTCTGGTCATTATCAAGTCGTTCAGCCTGCTCTTCCATGGCGTCAACTACCACTTCATTCAGACAAGAGGGGTCCACATGGAGGCCTGGGCCGTCATGTTCTATATCATGCACCTGTGAGTTATTGATCTGCTTTGGGGGGTGGATTGAAATTGTCGAGGTTGGGAAAACTTGTGGGTCCGGTCCGACTGATACATTCTAGTCATTTCTTATGAATATTTCTGATTTTTGTCTCTTTGTCTGTGTTTTATAAACTCTTGACCTCTCCCACATGATGTTAATTTTGAAAATATATATAAAAAAAAGAAATCAAATTTTGAGTTCAGCACTAATAAAAAGAAATAAAACTTTTCTGTATGCCAGTTGATTCATGTAATTCAGTGTATGTTTCTTACTTCCTCTGCACCCCCACAGGCTGAAGGGCGCTCTGCTGTTCACCGTTCTGGCTCTCATTGGCTCTGGCTGGGCCTTCATCAAGCACGTTCTCTCCAGCAAAGAGAGGAAGATCTTCATGATTATCATCCCCCTCCAGGTAGAATGGCTTCAGATTATTATTTTTTTGTTTGTTTATTAATTTGTTTGTCTGTTTTTGTTCTTAATTAGATATGTGGATTGATATATAGCACCAGTTATTGTCATGAGAGATCACATGTACTGGAAGTAGACACATCAGTTAAATAACAAGAATGAGAAAGGTGGGGAATAGAGAAGTGGAAGAGAGAAAGAAAGAAAAAAAAGAGATGCCAAGACGAAGGAAAGAGAGAAGGAGAGACAGATATAGGACATAGACTTACTGTGTCTGCCGAAAGAAGCCAGTGACTAACAGAGGGACTGGGAATGACAGATACTGTAGTGCAGTACCAGCTCTGATGTTTTATTCAGTAGCAGCCAAACTAGCAATTCAATGCATTGGCAAATTACATGTAATAAGATATCCAGTGGATGTGATACTGACAACAAATGTGGTATACAGTTATTACTCTTTCAGCTGCAGTGTCACAGAAGTTAAATTTTTACCCTTTCAGTCATTCTCAGAAAAAAGTGGCTATAATGACAGACTTAAATTATGAGATAGATGTATGTTACCTGTAGATAGATATGTATTACCTACCTAGCACCTTTGGCCCTAACAAAGAAACAAGGGGTGATCACAACTCTCCTTCCCTGCAGATCATTGCCAACGTTGCCACGATCATAGTCGAGGAGACGGAGGAGGCCAGCCAGGAGCATGCTATGTGGGTGGAGCTTCTCTTCCTCCTGGACTTCCTTTGCTGTGGAGCCATCTTGCTGCCTGTAGTCTGGTATGTCTCACACACGAACATGTACTTGCACACTCACGCGTTCGTTTATACACGTTTAAATATGTAGAATGCGTAATCACTTTCATACATTTATATACAAACACAAACACTATACATACATATCGCTGCATGTAAGGATAAACATGTACACACTCATAATTGTATATATAGAATGAAAATTTAATTCCTTTCTCCATTTGGTCTCTCATTTCTTCTCTCTCTCTTCCAGGTCCATTCGTCACTTGCAGGAAGCCTCTCAGAGCGACGGAAAGGCTGCCATCAACCTCAAGAAACTGAAACTCTTCCGTCACTTCTACATCATGATTGTCTGCTACATTTACTTTACAAGGATAATTGTCTATTTGTTGAGGGTCAGTTGGATAAGAAATCCGCATTTTCTCCACTTCCTTGTGTTTTTATACAATTGTTTATTTGTTGAGGGTCAGTTGGATAAGAAATAAACACAATCCTGTTTGTTTCCTCCACTTCTTTCCTTGTGTTTTTGTACATTATTTATTTTATTTATTCTTATTCTTATTCTTCTATTTCTATTTCTATACGGTACCTGCAGTTTTTTCTATAGTGTTGATTCCTTTTTCTTTGTTTTTAGATACAAAGTTCTGGATAATTTCCTTTTCCCTCCTTTTATGAATTCATTTCTTAAAATAATTTCTCTCTCTCCAAACCCACAGATGACAGTACCCTTCCAGTACGAGTGGCTGGATGACATGTTCCGCGAGATGGCAACCTACGTGTTCTTTGTGATGACGGGTTACAAATTCCGTCCTGCCAACAACAACCCTTACTTTAGGGTAACCACCGATGATGAGGATATGGACGAAGTGTAAGAAGAATCCAGATTTTTTTCGTCTCTTTTATATCTGGGTAGTTTTGCTGGTTTTGAGTTGCTTTGTTTAGATTAGGTGGTGGTATCGTGGTTTGTCAATTGTTTTGTAAGATTTGTCATGATGTGATGGGTGTTAGACTTGTACTGCTTTTCTTGATGTTTGGTTTGACTGAGAGGGTGAAGGATTGGAAGGTACTAACCCAGTAACAATGAATGTATTTTGGTAAAGTTGGACAAGGATGGGTGTTCGTAAATGTGTGTTGCTCTGGGTGTGGATGATTGCTTGCCTTGCAGGACATCTCGTTGTGGTAATCAGTACATCACCTGTTGTCTGTGGTTATTTGTTGTTTTATGTTGTGGCATCGCCCATTAGGCTGTATAGATTTTCTTGTTTTCTGTGATCTTTTACTAGAAGTTTTCAAGATTATTTTTAGCAATGCAATTCCTCATACCATCATCACCCCCACAGGCTGACTACAACTGGCCTGACAGAAGGTGTGACCCGCGTCAACCAGCACAACAAGGATTCGTCCAAGAACAAAGACCACCTGGAAGTAGAGGTCTACGAGGATGATGAGGAAGTGAACCTTCTCAACACACAGGAGTCGTCCCATGCCTTCGACTAATGCCCCGTCAGAATAGGGGTCTTGGGCTCCCAGGCTCTCGAATTTAGATCTCCAAGGTCCTCTTTTGCTTGTCTTGAGCACGCTGATACGTAAGGGGAGAATTGACATTGTCGGTCGTGCAATTTTAGATATCTCTCAAAGGATATTTTTATGTAATATCTACTCACATCTGTATACATGTATTTGTGTGTATGTGCATATGGGTATGCATTGGGGCAAGTAGCTATGTATCTATTTGTGTATTTATGATGCATGTATATGCAGTGCTAGCATTCAGTACATGTATACATTTATTTGTTTGTCTTGGGGTAGATTTGCACTTGGTGGCTTTTGGAGACTAAACAGCGGCAAAATCTCTATTTCCTGTTTCCCTGCAATGACAAATTTTGTGATAGGAAAGTGAACAGTAAAGAGATGGATATAATTTTAATGTATAAGACTGGGTTTCAAGATTGAACTTGCAATATTCATGATGTTTATCAAAGTATGTATATATCTATTGTATATGAGTACATTTCACAGTAAGAGAAGGTTTTAATTCTTTAATGTAAAATGAAGGACTAATCAGTGAAGCAGATTTGTGGTGAACAAAATGTGTACTGATAGTAGTACAATAATTCAACCAATTTCAAAGACATAACCTACCCTTATTGCCTCTTTATTCCGCTGTTGCCTCCTCATCCCCAGAATGGCTAGAATTCTTTCCTTAAGTTAAAGCTCTTCTCTCCATCTTGCCGTTCGTTTTTTGCATGCTGGATCGCTCAAGGATGATAACTTGTGTAATGTTTAGAATGTCTGTCATACGGATTCGTAAGTGACAGACAAATGAGAGCAAGTCACCAAGTGTGCTTCCCTGGATATTATTTTTTTTATTATAATTTTTTTTCTTCTTCTTAATTTCTTCCTTGTATCTATCTATAGTAAGAAGTTCCTTGTCATATGTTGGATTATTCCAAAGGCAGTGCTTAAAAAATTACAATGTGTTCTACCATTCAAGCAGGGAATTATTTTTATTATTATTTTATTTTTTTATTTTGTTTGTTTGTTTGTTTGATTGTCCTTCCACTCTCAAAACAAGAAGAGAAATAACCTCAAGAAAGTCATAACTGATGTGCAAGTTGATCTTTTATATTGATATTATTATCACAGCTGAGAGTATGTATAATAATTTAGGCTATAAAAGAAATTGCTGTCAGTTGCATTGTATTCTTTAGTAAGCTGGTTATTTTTATTCCTGTGTAAATGATGAGGACAATATTCCCTATGTTTGCTTGGTGTATATGTAAGTTTGTAAGCCCGTGTTGATTATTATGAATGAGAGACACATTGAAGAAACTTTCAGATCAATTATTTTGCTATAAGATAATGTGCTGGGGAGATTTTTAAGGTTCTATATATTTCCTTCCCCAAGATGAAAAATGATAAGGATTAAAGTATGATGATGATAAGACTATAGTAGAGGAAATGTTAATAATATTAACCCGTAATTTAACAATGGTTAAATGATCTGTACAGGATTATTCACTTTGATGGAGCCTTCGTCAAGGAGCAGAAAGTTGTGTAATAAAAGAAAATTGAAGTAATTAAAGGAAGTAATTTTCTAACCACCAAAGGACTAATACAGAGAGAGATATTTATTGGGATTGTGCAACAAACCTCAGCCATTTTTACGCAATTTGGCATATGTTAAGTTGCAGCAGATCTCCGAATTGCTGTATGTTAATATTCACACTTATTTTTTCTTCATTTTTTTAGAATTGAATACTAGACAGTAAGTGAGATTAACCAGTAAAATTAGATTGTAAGTGAAGCATAGAATCCATCCTATTACTAGAAATATTTATTTCCTTTCATTAGTCATTCATCATTGGTATTTTTGTTACTAACCTTTCTCCCTGTGGATCTAAAAAGCAAACAAGACTGAGAATTGATATATTTACATATTTTATTTCTTTTTTCTCTATTTTTTTAGTTTCTTTCCATCTTAATCTTGTGTACTCTGGAGTCACTACTATTACTAGAAGACAAAGTTCTAATAGTTCTTGGTGACTGCTGTGTGGTTTTAAGACTTCTTTACAGTATTTAAGTATATTTTGTTTCTTATAATTACATGATAATGAAAACTACTTGGAGGATTTATTTTGTCTTATTGGGAGAGGAATATTAAGAATGGTAATAGCTGTTTAGTAATTGTGTTTATGGTGATTTATCTTGAATCTATTTCCATTATGATCATCATTTTGAAGCGCTTTGGAAATAGAGAGGAAAAGGTAATATACGGAATAGTTGAATCATCATAAAAGAACAAGGAGGTTTTTACTAAAGATACATTTTGACTGGGGTGAGTTGGATAACAGACAGACGAATCCTAAGACCTGAATAGAGAACATAGATATTGTCCTGGTGTGCTTGTTTTCCCTCAAGATTTTAGTGGTCTTTGAAGTGCTTCTTCTAGGGTGATTTTCACTGTTGCTTCAGTTCCTTAGAGGTGAGACGGCACGAAGACGTTCCTTGGGATATTTCATCTTTCATTTTGGCAAGATATTGCAAAGGATATATTTGCAAATGTAACACTCGACCCAGGAGATTAAATGTACAAAAATAAAAGGTATAACTCTATATGAAAATCATCCTTTAGATTTGTTATTCTGATTTATTATCAATGAATTTTAACCCTATTGGAAGTATATTTTGATTCTCAGTTTTCAATCAAAAAGATATCTGATAAGCATATGTAACTTTCTGTCCTGATTCATTTTATAAAAGTAAATTCTAATATAAATGAATTAGTGAAAGGGATCGCCCTTTATGGAATTAGTTTAATAAAAGGAAATTGTAGCTAGTCATAAGCCTATATAGTTCTTTTCTTTGTAAAGAAATATATCACTTTGTGAGGTGTGAGATAGTTTTTTCTTTCGTAGATACTATTTTGTTAGTGTGTACATGTGTGACTGTGATTTTATTTTTTTTCTGTCTTTCATATCATGATTGGATTTTACAGACTCGCTAAGTTTGATATTCATTTGGAACTCTGCTGGATAAAACTCCGTGTGAAATTATGAGATGGGAGGTTCACCTTATATCCGAATATTATTTTTTAATCATTCCAAGTATATTGTGTAAGAATTCTTTTTTTTTCTTTCCACATGACAAGTGCATCATGATTTAGAGTAGCTTTTTGCTTTAATGTAGATAAAAGACTTGACACTGTAGATGACCGTTCTCACCTTAATGTGTACAAAATTGTCAAGGTGTTCGTATGAAAACTTGTGCATATTTTTAGGTTCGTCTCGAGTGGGAACTTGTCCTAAATATGCACCACTTCAGAGGAACGTTTGTCTTTGGCCCCCTGTAAGGGTACATATGAATGAAATAGATCATGATATTTTCATTTAGTGTAGATTCATCTCGACTGATAATGAATCAAGAATATTCTACTGTAGTGTGGACAAGTTGTGCAACATATAATTATTATTATTTTTTTCGTCCCTTAAGAATAAAGCATTTGTAAATTATCCAATACAGAAACAAAGCTTATGAAGGTCTTTTTATTCCCACACTTTAGAACTAGATTTTTTGAATCAGGTTTTTCGTGTGGTGTACAACCTTTAACATTTTTCTATGAATACTGTTATATATATTGATTTGATGTATTTATTTTTATTGTTTTCGATTTGTAGTGACCTTGCTTTTTCTTCCTCATTGTTCATGTGATGCTTTTCTTGAGATTTTTAGATATTTTTCCAGTTGCTTGTAATGGTATTTTGATAACCCTGTGGCAGCACCATGGCTAGCTTGGTTTAAGAGTTTGGTTCAGAAAAGTTTCTTTATAAATGTAATTGAATTGTAAATGCATTGATCATTGTTTAGTATTGTACGTTCCTTTGAATAACATTAATATGTCATATTCTTTTTATTTTATTATTATTTTGTCATTTTGATTATTTCTGTATTATTGTTTCCATCAATTATGATTCTCAATTATCAGGGTTTTTTTTTTTAATGTTTATGTTAAAAATATCTAGTGCTTTGGGTTTTCATGATTTTTTATTTATTTATTTATTTTTTCTTGTTTTTAATTTTATTTATTTAAAAAAATCCCTTTCCCTTCCTTTCTTTTGTAGAGGCATGCAGTGTTAAACAGGAACAGTTATAACTGAAACTACACCCAAATTAAGGATCCGTGTAGATCCCAGTTTTCAGTTCCAACTTCTCTTTAGAATTATATTTAAACACCAAATTTTACGCCAGATGTACCGTGTCCCTGGCAAATTTCTGGATCGTTGCTAATCTGCTTTTGAGAAGTTATGTAAGCAGGCCAGATCCAGATCGGGAGTAGATTTTGCCATCTGCCCGATATCTGCTTCAAAGTCTTATTCTTTAGATTAGTGGTTCTCTCTGGGTCTCCAGTGTTGTCGCCGCACACGTGGAAAAACTAAAATGCGGAATGAAATAGGATGCCTTAACCTTGTTTCGAACAATGGCATAACCTGCCCAGAAGTAATGAGGGTAACCCAAACAAGTTTTGGTTAAGAGCTTTGATTCGACCATGTATATCAACTGCTGAAATACATTTTTGAGTGACTGAACAGTGTAAGAATTTGGCTATGGTAAGATAATTTTTATAATAGAAAGCTGTTGTTAAAAGTTGAATAGCCTCAAAAGCTAACCATTGTTTTGGTAATAATCAAAACTGCTGATTGAATTGAGCATTTGAAAAGTATCCTGCCAGTACTACACTCTGGTTCTTTTTCTGGTTTCGTTCAGTGCAAAGTTTGTAAAATTGTTCCCTCCCAATACCTTGCTTCTTCTTGTCATGGAGGGGCTTAGGAGATGGAGTCTTGAGCCCTCACCTCACCTCATTGTGCTTTGTTTTTTTTTACTTCTCTTTTCCTCTTCCGTATCTTCTTCATCCCCTTCTGTCCCATTCCTAAGGTGTGAGAACAGTGCTGAGGGGATGAAATGCTGGCTTTCTGTTAGTCTTGAATGATCTTCAGGAGCCATGGGCACGGTATTCCCTTGTTTAATTGCCTAGCCCATACTCCTTATGGGGACCCTGATGGTGGACTGTTTCTTTTTCCCCCCTTGTATTCAGGCTCACCATGGCCAATAATGAAGATTCTTTTCCTTTAATAGGGGTATTAAGGCTTGCTGCTTCATCAATTTGCCTATCTGAATTTAATTTTGATGGTTTTCTGACCCCCTCCTCGATATTTACTAACAATTCTATCCATTCCAAACCACCACCCCAGGTTATTACTCAACCTCCAAAATGCACCCCTTCCTCTCTCCCAACATTCTCCTCTCCAACTACTGTAAAGTCGTTTTCAATGTCTACCCCCTCTTCCTCCACACCCATCTTCCTCTTGCCCTCATCCTTATACTGCCTCTACCTCTGCAAACATTTTGAATACTCTCTTTGGCACAGCAAAGTGGGATCAATTCTTTGTGATTCCCCCCCACAGCCCCCTGCCTCCAAAAACAAGTAAGGCGAAGTTACCTTTTGCAGTCGCTCCGATCATTCATGCCTTGTCACAGTTACATCTGAATCCCAAGCTCGTACAGTATCTACCATAACCCACCTCAATTGCAAACCCATCCCTGCCGAACCTCACACCTCTCTAATATTTATACTGAAACTGTTTCTATCCCTCCAAAATGCTTGCCCTGTCTACAACAAAAACTGGTCAGACTGTGAAAATGACTGACTTACTTGCCTTGTTGATAATGATGCAGTAGCAGTACAGTGTTACACTATTCCTCCCAGAGGCCAGTGTAAGTCATGTCAATATTGCCAAGATTAGCTTCCTTAGACATGACATCCCCCAAGAACTTTATATTGGCATATTGTCCTACCATGGCCAGTCATATTGAACCCTTCCTTGTCAACGTCAGAAATGTTGGCATTTTGGCCCCCAGCCAAACATTGTAGCTTTACAGCTTGCTCACCTCTACCTTGTCATGGCTGTTTGTTATGACATGCTCAGTCATGTATATGTGCCATCTGTTGAGACTCCCTGAATGTATATTATAGGAGCTGCCCTGCCTTTAAGCTCAAATGTGAGGTAGCAGTCCTCTGATTCAAACTAGGCCTCACTCTGTGTGGGGCCAGACAAGATGCACGTTGACAAGGTTTTTCTCTCTACCTATTCCAAAACATTCCTTTACTCTGCTCCTCCCTCCCATCTTCTCAAGATGTTTCTGCATCTCCCCCAATATCTCTTCCCTCAACCCTGAACCATCCTACCTGTACTTACCCAATTCCCTAGTCAAATTCCTTTTCCAGTCAAAATCCAGATACTCCAAGCTCTATCACTTCTCTGATACTTACCCTTCCTCGTCACTACTTGTTGCACCAGGCAACCTAAATGTTCCATTCCCCCTCTCCTCCTCCTCATAAGAGAACCTTTGTTTCTTAGTCCTCTTCACCCAACCCCCCCTCCAGAAACTCTTGAATACATTGCAAACTTCCCAAAGATGACCCAAGGGAACACTCCACTCCCTCATCCACCTTCCGGTCTTTCTGTTCATACTCCTTTTTCATTTAAAGTATTTGCTGATATCCACCCTCCTCCCCAAGTTCCCTCCGCCCCCTTCCTCTCACCTCCTCCCAACATACCCAATCCTCTCTACCACTCCCACCTGAATGCTCAGACGAGTCCCTTCTGTTACAAAAGTATCCTTCTCCAAACACCTCCCCTCCAGACATTCGTCCTGATTCTTCACCACCTTCCTTAGTCCCCTTTTTTCATCCCCCAGATTCTTCTCCAACAGCCACCTCTGTTTTCCTTGAATAATGTCCCTATTCCTTCACTCAGTTCCTCTTCCCTCCGAACCCTTCCCATTTTACAAATCTCTGCTCTATTTCATTTGCTTCCCTCTTTTCTCTTTTAGCTATCACGCTCTCTAATCTTTGACATCTATCACCACCTCTGCCCCAGATTCTTCCACTATTTTTCAAACAACCATCTCTGTTTTCCTTGAACAATAATCCTATTCCTTCCCCAGTGACAAATACACTGCAATTCACTATATTGCCCTACCCCCTTAACCCTCCGTTTTCTACTAATCTCTACTCTACTTCACATGCTCCCTTCTTTTCCCTTTTTACTACCATACTATCAATAACACTCTCTAATCTTTGATATCTAACACATTTTATCCTAGTCTTCAACTCCTCTTTACCCCTTTCGACACAATACTTTACCTTAGTGCTATATGCCCTTTGATGTGCAGCATATTTATTTGTTTCAAACCTTAAGCATTAAACATTGTAAAAATATTGCCTTATTCCAACTACTTATACTGGATATGAAAGAATGGAAAAATTATCTGAGAGAATGGGTGAACAGGGGTGCAATAGCTTGTTAGTTAGTATTAATGATATATTACAATTTAATTTTAAAAAATCCTGAGTGAGGTTGTGCTATAATTTAGATTATTTTGAGATAGGACAAGCTATGTAAAGTAAAACCTCAAATATGAGACTTCACTAAGATGCCAAATGTATCATTGAAGTAGTAAATTTAGATTACTCTGCATATTTGGGTATATTATGCAATGCACATGAACATTATTATACCATAATAGCATTTTACCTGTGGCCCTCAGCAGACATAGAAGGTGACAGGCAATACTTCCTCAAGAGAGAGGAGAGAGAGAGATAGAATGAGGCAGGACACACAGAGGAGGGGAAGTAAGAGGGAGAGGTAGGAAGTTTGAAAGATAGCAAAAGTTAAAGCTAGAAAAAATACCTTATCTTGCCTACTATCCTCAACTGAAGTGAGTGAAGCCTAATGGTTAATGGTTAAAATAAATGTGCTAGACATCTAAGGTCATATAGCACTATAGGTAGGTATAGTAAAGGGGATGTCAGGTGATAGTTGCTATGTGTCAACTATCTAGAGGAGTGTTGAAAGGTTGAAGATGGGGGAAAAGGTTATGGTGGTTTAGGTAAGGGAGTTAGATCAAGTGAAGGATATTTATGCATCTGAGGAAGGAGAACGGGTTGTCAAGGTAGAAGCTTGATATTGAGATTAATATTGATATTAATATTAATATTAATATTAATATTAATATTAATATTGAGATTCTGTAAGGATGTCTGATATGTTGGGAGGTCAGCGAAGGGAGGATAGGTGTGGAAAAGCAGAGGTACGTGCTGTATTAAAGCGTGGACAGGACAAGAGAATGTGTGGAACTGAAAGAGGGACGTTACGTAGAGGACCGATGTAGGAGAGCCATAGCTTATGAGTGATATCGCATATGGTACGTATTGGGGAATCTAGGGGAGAAGGAGCTAGGGGGTGTGAAGGAGGGGTATTAGGAGGTAGGGAATTTGGGGAAGGGCATTGTTGTGACATGAGTGATTCTTGTGTGTATCCAGGAGGGAGTGCAAAAGATAGAGGGGATGGAGGGAGGGTGAATGTACCTATAGTTGGGGTTGAAGGGGGTGGGTTGTGTTGGGAGGGAGTAGATGTGGGGGGAGTATTAGTGGTAGGAGGGTGGACATTGGAAGGATGGATAGTTTGAGTTGAAGGGGATGTGTTATCTTGGGAGGGATTAGGAGAAAGGGGTGTAGGGGTGCTGTGAGTAAGAGGGGGATGGATATCGGAGGTGGACGGAATTGAGGGGGTTAGGTTGTGTTTAGAGGGAGTAGGAGGAAGGGGTGTAGGGGGAATATTAGTAGGAGGGGTATGAATATCGGCAACCACTTCAAGTATGGAAGGAGCATGAGTTATGGGATCTTGTGTTTTAAGCATAGAACTTTGGATGTCATCTGTTGTTTCTGCAGTGGAATTGGTTGGAGAGTTTTGTGGGATAAAGGTTTTCTTATGAGGGGGGGAAGAGGAGACTGGTGTCTCAGGAATAAGGGTAAAGGTAGGTGGAGGTGATTGTGCTGTAGGGGAAGAAGGTTTAGAACGTGTAGTCTGTCTACTGCGGGTAGTGCGGGGAGGGAGAGGGGATGGTGTTGGGGCTGTAGTTGAGACTTGAGCTGTGGTTGAGATTGGGGTGTCTGGGTTTAGAGTGGCAAAAGAATGGGTCTGAGGGAGGTAGAATGTAGAAGTGGTTGGGGCTGTGGTTGAGATTGGGGTGTCTGGGTTTAGAGTGGCAAAGGAATTGGTCTGAGGGATGTAGAATGTGGTAGTGGAAATGGGGACATCTTGGGGTGGAGGGGGAGGGGCTGAGCGAACGATGTTACTAGAGTATAGAGTATGAGAGAAACCTTGTCGACGTGCTTCCTGTCTGGCTTCACGTAAAGTGAGACCATTTTTGTATCTGAGAGTTGCTACCTCAGATTCAAACTTGTAAGTGGGACAGCCTCTATAAAATACATTATGGGGGCCGCCGCAGTTGTAAGTGGGACAGCCTCTATAAAATACATTATGGGGGCCGTCGCAGTTAGCACATGTTTGTGCTGAGCAGTTTAATCGATTATGACCAGGTTGGGCACATATGGGGCATCGGTCTGTGGAACGGCAATGTTTGGCAGGATGTCCAAAGCGCCAACAGTTTTGACATTGACGGGGAGGGGGTTGGTATGGTCGAACAGGGAGGGATTGTCCACCGATATAGATACGTAAGGGAAGGTCATGTGTACGGAAGGTAATTTTGGGAATGTTGGTCAGATTCTTTCGTTGACCTTTAGGAGGAATGGTGTAGCAATGTACTGATTTCACATCTTGGTCTTTGAGGCATCCTAATAAGTTTTCTCCACAGTCTGACCAATCTTTGGTATCGACTGGGCAATTTGCTGGGGAGAGAGAGACAGTTCCGGTACAGGTATTAAGGGTCGGATGAGGTTCTGCAGGAATGGGGTTGCCAGAATGATCAGTTAAATTTGATAGTGCTATGGATTCAGTTTCTGATCTGACTGTTACAAGACGGGAGCGATTGCGTCTGGTATAGAAAGGGACTCTGCCTACTTGTTTTTGGAGGCATTGTTGAAAGAGAAGACTGTTGCCTGAGTAAGGAGCTGTAGAAGGGATCACGAAAAATCGGTCCCATTTAGCTGGGCTAAACAGAGTATTTAAGATTTCTGTAGGGTTGGTGGTGGTGGATGATCAGGGACGTGTGGAGGAGGGAGTATTACGGAATGATGGAGAATAAGGCTGCAAGGTAGTAATAAGGGAGGATTGGATTACATAAAAGGCATCAACTGGTCCACGTCCATCGCTAGTGAAAGGTAAGGGCTAGATTAGTTGGGAGTACCGTGCCCATAGTTCCCGCAGGCCGTTTAGGCCTGGCACAAGGTCAGCCTTTCATCCTCTCAGCACGGCTCTCACACCTTAAGAAATAGATAATAGAAGGGGATGGAGAAGGGATGGAAACAAAAGCTGGAGGGGAAAAGACCATGCAAAATTAGTTGAGTCGAAGGCTGAGGCCCTAGGCAGGGGAGATCCCTGCACTGGGTTTCAGTCTCCGTCTCCTAAGCCCCCCACGACAACAACGGGCAAGGGATTAGGGGGGGGAGTGAGGCCTAATGATGCATCTATAAAAGACCATTTACCAGTCTTCGGAAAGACTGTAAATCTATTCCCTCTTTTTGCAGCTTCCTCACTTTCTTCATTTCTTAACCTTCCCTCCCAATACAAGAGGATAAATGAACTCTCACAGATAGTTGTATGCATTGTATTCCAACATATAATACAGTAAATTCCACACATTACAGGGTTGGTAAAGTAACCCAGGAGACTAGATCAGCTACACAGAGGATCATTGCCTTTTCAGATCCAGATTTTTTTTTATCTCTTTCTTTGAGTAAATTGCGAAGTGGTGTTTTGTGCGTCTATTTATAACTAAGTGAGGAGACATATAAAAATAGCATGACATTTGTGAAAAGTTGGCAAGATGCAAATGAATCTGTGCATACACAATTTTTTTTAGATGATCTGCTGAATACAATACTCTCTCTCTCTCTCTCTCTCTCTCTCTCTCTCTCTCTCTCTCTCTCTCTCTCTCTCTCTCATTATCTCTCTCTCATTCTCTCCCTCTCTCATTCTCTCTCTCTCATTCTCTCTCTCTCTCTCTCTCTCTCTCTCTCTCTCTCTTTCGTTCGTTCGTTCGTTTGTGTGATAAGACAAGTTTCACTTTTTTTACCATCATTTTTGGTTTGAAAACAGACTGTCACCTTAGAGAGAAATATCAGACACTGATATATATACACATTAATCTTTGCACACTCACTATACATACAATATTTTTTAATACCTATTTATTTTTTCTCTCCATCAGTGATCCAGTATATGACAAAATTACAGTATGTCATAGAAAGTCCTATGCCATTACTATGTCCAAAAAACTGAAGAGAGAAAAAACAAAGTAAGTTTTACATTATCACACACTAGTATTCATTCCCTACCTGCAAATAAATAAAGAGAAAAATGAAGGATAATAACATGTATCTATTTTTTTTTCTCTCTTATTCTAGTTCCATAGATTCTGCAGGTATTGACAGTGTTGCTTCTTCGAAGACAAATCAAATTACTGACCAAAGCTCGTTTTAACTTCACGTGGAAAGGGGTTGGAAAAAAAAAGATTAATCATGTTAATTTTTTTTATCTTTTCCATACATTTTCCATGAAGGTGCGAAATTCGTGTTAAAAAAAAAGACTCCTTTAGTGCTCTTTTACGGTTATGAGAAATGTTGCATGCACTGTGAAGTTTTGCATTTGCATTTTTGTCCCCATTATGCTGATATATTGGCAGATTTGCATTCTTGTACTATACATGGCAAAAAAGATATTCTTGAAAATATTGTACATCTGTGCTTACTTGCTATACATATATAGAGGATAGCAAGAGACAATAAACTTTATAGTCATATTTTCACATATACACAGTATATTGATTTAGTGTATATTATATATATATATATGGTACACCAAATATGTCAAGCTTACTCTTTGTAAAATATGCATAATGCTCTTCATTATGCCAAAACATTTTTCATCCAAATAAAATAAATAATCCACCAGAAATCAAGATATCCAAATGAGGATTAGACAGGCCTCCAGCATTAATGAAAAACTTAATCCTTCCTTAAAATACCTTTTCTGTGCCGAAATCTGAGGTACAGTTGCCTCAAAAATTTTCTTTACTGCCCCTGTATTTTGAGGTTTTAAACACCACTATTTACATAATATTGGCTGCTATCATGTCATCTGGCATATATACACATTGTTAAAATACACCTGCCCATTTAACCATATATAGTTCCGCTACTACGGCGAGTGCCATTTCTTGATAGGAATACAGCGGGTATAGGAACTTCTTGAGGAAACTGAACACAGTATTATGTCTTGTTATTTGCAATTAGAAATAAGAGAAATAAATTGATCACCATCACACATATTACTGCAATTTTATATTTTTTATTTTCTCTCTTCTTTTTTAAATTGAGAAGCATACAGAAAACAACTTGTCTCCTGTATCTTTATAAAATCAAATAAAAGTTTTCAAGGACCATTCCACAGGCAGTGTATAATTGTAAACCAAGAAAAACATTACAAGTGAGGGGGGATCAATCACATTCACTTCTCACATTTTAATAAAAAGAATAAACTTCAATACTTTCTGACTCGATAAATAGAGAGCTCTGATATTGTGCTACGTCTAAATATTTCTCTCTTACTTCGAAATGATGCAGATGTAATGGAGGGGGCGGGTGAAAGTGCATGAATAAAGGTGATTCAGTCTTTCACCACAATACTTTCAAAACGGTGATTGCACACATTCATGCGTGGTTAAAAATGTGATTCACAAAACCTGGTTATCTTTGTTGCCAATGTTCAAATAAGCCAAGAGTTAAGATAGTGTAAAAGGTTCCTTTAAACTACAAAGCTACAGACATGAGACACATTTTTTAATCATAATTTTTTTGGGGGGTGGTTCGTCTAAGTAGGTATAATCTTACTAGCCTATGTATGCAAACAGATTTAATTTGAAACTCACGCACTCACTCTCTCATACTCTCACTCACTCACTCACTCTCTAATTCATCATAAATTCACAGAACTCTTGATATAGTAAAATATCTCTTATTACTAGCTACACATAACACTGAATAAATAACAAACGGAAAACAATAAGGATAATACTATTGTAAAAGTTAAAATTAAATGGGGCTAAAAATAACAATATCAAAAATATGTTGCAAATACTATGCAAAAGTAAATCTTGGTCCATTGAACTTAAGTAATAAGATCAATTAAATCACCATCTTTTAATTAAAAGCATGAGGTATAGTGTGCATGATTAGTATACATGCATATTTCAAAATTAAAATATTGAGGAAAATAATCTGGAGTAAAGAACAGAAAGACGGAAAAAAAGTCAGTATTTTCAACGCATACTCCAAAAATTGCTAACTCTCTGGCACTCAGTCCCAAAATACAGTATGAAATCTACATTTTAAAAATTTGCTTGCATGTTGAGAATGTGTATGAATGATATTTGTGCAGTTTTTGTTTGAGAGAAAATGTTAGGGATAAAGAATAGTTACTTTATGATCATACCGACCTCTGTAATGCATTGGTAATTCATTAAAAAAAAAAGTTATAAAAATTATAAAAACTTGCTAAGCTGTAGATTTTTTAGGAACATAATTCAGGAAAGTTTTCTGATTCTTAAACTTTGCATTACCCAAAAAGCAATTCTAACAAGACTTCATAAATCATTATTTCTATTCCCTTTCACATTAATATTCCTTTCAACACTCAAGTTTCATCTCCTACAGAAGAACCACTTTTAAAACAAACAACAAAATTACCAAACGTCTACAATGAAGTGTGACTGCATTAAGTAAAAAATATGAGGAAATTCTAGCCGAGGGGGGACCTTATACACCTCCTGGAATCTAAATTCTTTAGCTATAATAAGTGAAGCCAGGAAAAAAATAAAATAAAATTCCCACGTACAAACACTTTCATACCTACACAATTAGTACATAGAAATAGAGTGAACAATGTAGTAACCATGGCATTACTTGGTGTGTGTTGTGTGTGTGTGTGTGTTTTGTGTGTGTGTGTGTTTTGTGTGTGTTTTGTGTGTATGTGTGTTTTGTGTGTATGTGTGTTTTGTGTGTATGTGTGTTTTGTGTGTATGTGTGTTTTGTGTGTGTGTGTGTTTTGTGTGTGTGTGTGTGTGTGTGTTTTGTGTGTGTGTGTGTGTGTGTGTGTGTGTGTGTGTGTGTGTGTGTGTGTGTGTGTGTGTGTGTGTGTATGTGTGTGTGTGTATGTATGTATGTGTGTGTGTGTGTGTGTGTATGTGTTTTTGTGTGTGTGTGTGTGTGTGTGTGTGTTTGTGTGTGTTTGTGTGTGTGTGTGTGTGTGTGTGTGTGTGTGTGTGTGTGTGTGTGTGTGTGTGTGTGTGTGT